>NC_082712.1:108105517-108352968 GCF_030144855.1 Hypanus sabinus
CAAACTTCCCTGGATCCCATGCCTTCTGACTTTCTGAATAAGCCTACTGTGTGGAACCTTGTCAAATGCCTTACTAAAATCCATGTAGATCACATCCACTGCACTACCTCATCTATATGCCTGGTCACCTCCTCAAAGAGCTCTATCAAAGAACTCTATCAGGCTTGTTAGGCACGATCTGCCCTTCACAAAGCCATGCTGACTGTCCCTGATCAGACCATGATTCTCTAAATGCCCATAGATCCTATCTCTAAGAATCTCTTCCAACAGTTTTCCCACCACAGATGTAAGGCTCACGGTCTATAATTACCTGGACTATCCCTACTACCTTTTTTGAACAAGGGGACAACATTCGCCTCCCTCCAATCCTCCGGTACCATTCCTGTGGACAACGGGGACATAAAGATCCTAGTGGTTCAGAGGTTCAGCAATCTCTTCCCTCACCTCGTGGAGCAGCCTGGGGAATATTCCATCAGGCCCCGGGGACTTATCCATCCTAATGTATTTTAACAACTCCAACACCTTCTCTCCCTTAATATCAACATGCTCCAGAACATCAACCTCACTCATATTGTCCTCACCGTCATCAAGTTCGCTCTCAGTGGTGAATATCGAAAAAAATATCATTGAGGATCTTGCTCACTTCCACAGCCCATCTTCCCACTTTTATCTCTAATCGGTCCTACCTTCACTCCTGTCATCCTTTTGTTCTTCACATAATTGAAGAATGCCTTGGGGTTTTCCTATATCCTACTCATGCTCCCTTCTTGCTCTCCTCAGCCCCTTCTTAAGCTCCTTTCTTGCTACCCTATATTCCTCAATAGACCCATCTGATCCTTGCTTCCTCAACCTCATGTATGCTGCCTTCTCCCACCTGTCTAGATTTTCCACTTCACTTGTCACCCATGGTTCCTTCACCCTACCATTCTTTATTTTCCTCACTGGGACAAATTTATCCCTAACATCCTGCAAGAGATCCTTAAACATCGACCACACGTCCATAGTACATTTCCCTGTGAAAACATCATCCCGATTCACACCCACAAGTTCCAGCCTTATAGCCTCATAATTTGCCCTTCCCCAATTAAAAATTTTCCTGTCCTCTCTGATTCTATCCTTTTCCATGATAATGCTAAAGGTCAGGGAGCAGTGATCATTGTCCCCCAGATGTTCACCCACTGACAGATCTGTGACCTGACCCGGTTTGTTACCTAATACTAGATCTAGTATGGCATTCCCCCTAGTTGGCCTGTCAACATACTGTGACAGGAATCCATCCTGGACACACTTAACAAACTCTGCCCCATCTAAACCCTTGGAACTAAACAAGTGCCAATCAATATTAGGGAAGTTAAAGTCACCCATGATAACAACATTTTATTTTTGCACCTTCCCAAAATCTGCCTCCCAATCTGCTCCTCAGTATCTCTGCTGCTACCAGGGGGCCTATAGAATACCCCCAGTAGAGTAACTGCTCCCTTCCTGTTCCTGATTTCCACCCATACTGATTCAAAAGAGGATCCTGCTACATTACCCACCCTTTCTGCAGCTGTAATAGTATCCCTGACGAGTAATGCCACCCCTCCTCCCCTCCCCACCCCCCATCCCTTTTAAAGCACTGAAATCCAGGAATATTGAGAATCCATTCCTGCCCTGGTGCCAGCCAAGTCTCCGTAATGGCCACTACATCATAATTCCATGTATGTATCCAAGCTCTCAGTTCATCACCTTTGTTCCTGATGCTTTTTGCATTGAAGTACACACACTTCTACCTTCTTCACATGGCCACTCCTGGGGGAAGGTTCTTTGGGCTTCTCTCCCTTGCTATTTCATACCTCCTACCACCCCATACCCCACCACATCCAAATTAACTCTTGGCCCTGTATTTCTCCCCTCTGTACAGTCAGTTAGCCCAGTACCTTTCATCTCTGCCTTTATGTGTGATTGTCAAGTATCCCACAATTTGTACTTCCCTGCCACGCCTCAGTAATGACTATTAGACTGTACCCATCCTTTCCCGTTTACTTAGAGACACAGTCCGGTAGCAGGCCCTACCGACCCCGTGAGCCGGCCTGCCCAGTTATGTGCTCTCATAATTTACAACACCCAAGTCTTTGAGATATGGGAGGAAACTGGAGCACCACATGGTCACTGGGAGAATGTACAAAGCCATTACAGTGGCAGAACTAGCACTTAATAGTGTTTTACAAGTCACTGCACCAATGTGCTGCCCAAATATGCCTCAAATTCACCAGCCTTGTTAGAAATCCTGGATACTTGATAAAAAGTTTTCATTATTAACTTCCCAATCGACCCACACAAGATGCTGGAGGAAATCAGCAGGTCAGACAGCAACCATGGAAGTGAACAAACAGTCAATGTTTTGGGCCAATAACCACCTTTGGGACTCATTATCTTCCCAATGCTTCCTCTGCTCTGTCCCTAACTGGAAGAAACCTCTTAAATTTATAAATGATCTGATACACACTAGTTATTAGGCACTTGGCTCACATGCACTAACATTTTGTCCTTTAACTTACTAAGGTTCATCCTGCCAGAACCCTTGGCCCATCTATTCAACTTGAAGCCTACCTGTAGCTCTATTGATTGGACTTACAAGCCTCAGAGTGATTCCAGTGAAGTTCATTCCCAGTTCTGGTGTATTGCCCTCTTGCTTTAGACCCACCTCCCCTGAGAAAATAAGGTAGATAACATTTTTGAAAGGTCAGGAAGAGTGAGGAAGTGACGGGGACGAGGAGTTGAGTGCAGGACAGATCAGACACAGGTCCGAATGGCCTTCTCCTGCACCTGCTTTCTTCTATTTATCAGCCAAGGTAAAGAATATAAAGTCAGAATGATTTCACTGGAACTGTATACAGCACTAGTTCAGCCACAGCTTGTGTACTAAGCGCTTCACTGGTCACCATGTTCTAGGGAAGAGTATTCCACTGGAGGAGGTGCGGAGATTAACGAGGATGTTGCCAGAATCAAATAAGCTACAATCCTTGGGAAAGGTGTAGAGGGATATGAACAAATGGGACTATTTCAAATAACAGCATGGACAAGTTGGGCCAAAGGGCCTGATTCCAAGCTGTGTACTTCCATGATCTCCATTGAATTGTTGGGAATGAGAAAACTAACAAAGATTTGAGAAGGGAGAATGACACCCTACTATCCCTGTGTAAAGAACATCGGCGGAAAACTGACCAGTAGAGAAGTAATGACAGTATCAAACTGAAACAAAAGATTTTCAGTGTAACCACATGGAAAGGATGTGGTAGAAACGTTTATTTCTTTATTTCTTGTGTTGTGATGCACAGACTGGAGCACACAACAATGAAAAGGGAAGACCACCTGTTGTGACATAATGTTCATTCTACAGCCAATCCACATTTCAGTCAGTACAGTACTACAGCAAGAACAGCTTCCCTCTCCCCACACACACCCCAGAATAAAAAATGATCTCAGTGATCAGAAGAGGCATGCTTGCCAAGTGCAACCTCTCCGTAGAAGCAAATGTTAAGGTAGTTTATGCAAAACATGTTTCTGAGCAGTGGGCCTGGACTAAACTACAGGTGAGATGAACTGATTCAAAGGTGTGGAGGCGACCTGGATTCTGGGCCAAGGCTCGATCGGCTCCTGATTATTCTTCAGCCTTTGCTAGTGGTCAGTACTACCACCTCCTCCACCCTACAACCAAGAGCATACACAGCATCAGTGGTCAGACTTCATGGACAGAACCACCGCTGGTTTCATCTCCCATTCTCTACCACCTAAACCATATAGCCTCCTTGAATCGTTACTAATAATCTAACTGGCTGCTTCATCTGTTTATTTTATTTTAGAGATAGAGTTGTAGACTATTACAGCACAGAAACAGGTCTATTAGCCAAACTGGACCATGCTAACCAAAACTTCCATCTGAACTCATCCCATTTCCCCATCTTTGGCCCATATCCTTTTCAACCTCTTCTAGGCATGTACTTAAACAGAGGTGGTGCAAATGCCTATCTGTTCATCCGTCCCTTTCCCTCCTCCCATCCATCCACTGAATCTTACCTCTGACAACACACGCCACTGGGACTCCTACGGCACTGTGGGAAAAGAGAACAGGATTCTGGTTAATGTTTAGGGTTCAGACTGTTAAGACGGGGAAGAAGAGGATAGGGATCCTAGTGAAGGCTCCATCTACTAGTTTGGTTCTATTCCTGTTTCTTCCTCAGTGAACACACAGTCCTTGTTTAATTGATCTCCTTTTATCTTATTCCCTGTTGTAATTTTTTTATACAGGACCCACATCTAATCTTTTCAGTTTGACATACTCACAATGCCAGTTTGCTCTCATTCTCTTTTCCCATCCTTTCCTGACATATGACCAAGCCTTAGGCTCATACTACACCTGCCGATTTTATAAGCCTCTTCCTTAGAGGTAAATATTGCCTTTAGCTTCTCCTGTTAGGTATGGATAGACCATATCCAAGATTTTGTACTTTATTTTTGCAATGCATTTAATTTATATACAATTCCTTTAAATCTCGCCATTGCCTGTGGTTTCCCAAACAACGAACACCGCTACCAACATTAGAGTCAAAGTGTTACAGTATAGAAACAGGCCCTTTGACTCACTTTGACCAACTTTCTGCCAACCACAAACCACACATTTACTCAAATTACTAACTCATTTTATTGTCTTCACAATCCCACCAATTTCCCCCTTTATTCTGTTTGCCTCCAGCTAGTCAGTCAATCTTCTACCTCTGCTGGTATCTTTCCTCTAATACCATGTGCTCCTGTTAAGCAGCTTTACACGTGATACCTTGTCAAAGGCCTTCTGAAAATTCAAGTAAGCACCATCCACTAATTCCCCTGTGACTGCACTGATTGTTATAGAAAAATAGAGGGCTATGGCTAACCAGAGGTACTTTCTAAAGTGAGTACACGGTCGGCACAGCATCGTGGGCCATAGGGCCTGTATTATGCTGTAGGTTTTCTATGTTTCTATGTTATTTCCTCAAAAAATTCCAACAGATTTGTCACACAAGATTTCACCTTAAGGAAGGCATGCTGACTTTGACCCACTTTATCATGTGCCTCCAAGTACCCCAAAACTTTATTCTTAGTAACAGACTCCAACGTCTTCTGAACCACTGAAGTCAGGTTAACTGAATTATAATGTCCTTCCTTCTGCCTCCCATCCTTCAACAGTGGAGTGACATTTGCAATTTTCCAGAGCTTTGCTTATCTAATCATTGTCCACATCAGAACAAATGACTTGGGTAAGGGCAGGGTGTCAGTTCTGCAAGACAAATTTAAAGAGCTAGGTGGGAAGCTTAGGGACAGAGGTGGTTTCCTTGGAAGTTTTGTCTGTGCCATACACGTCCAGGTGAGATAGAGGAGATTAGAAGATTTAATGTGTGGCTCAAATCATGCTGTAGGTTAAAGGGGCAGAAGTTTATGGGACATTGGGTTTCTTTTGGGGCAGATGGAACCTGTTCTGCCAGGACATCTTGCACTTGAAGCAGAGGGGCACTAATGTAGTGGGCAGGCGTATGCTTCAGTTAGTTGAGATCTGTTTAAGCTAGGGAATGAGGGGAAGGGGAACTTAGAACAGGGCAGCTTATCTGTTTAAACACCATAGTGGAGAATAACAGATTAGGACATAAACCAATTATAAGCTTCAAGAATATAAAAATAGGTTGGAGTAGGATGTAAAACATCAGTAATAGATGAAGGATGACCTGTAAAAATGCAAGCGGTATTAAGAATAAAATAAACGAACTGGAATTTTTCGCGTGTAATATGTATAAGTATGATATAATAGTGATAACTGAGACCAGGCTGACCGCAAAGGATGATGAATATAATGTTAAAGGATATACTTTACTTAGGAAAGATGGGCAAGATCGTAGAGCTGGAGGTGTACCCAGTACACCTTTTCTCCAAGGTGGAAAAATTTAAACACAAGGCTGCTTATGATAGAGAATGAGTGGAGACTTGGTAAAGATACCTGGGTGAGAATTGAAAGGAATAACATTGGGTGTATATTTATAGACCCCCTAATGCGGACAGTGATTTTAACAAGTGTTATGAAGGTACCACAGCTCTGAGGGGCCGAAGGAGCGGGAGCAGCCCCCTCCTTCCGGAGAATCGCAAGATCGCTATTAATTCGGGTCTCGGAAGTGAGAGACAATGCAACGGTTCTGACCATTGTTCTTAGAGGCACCTGTGTGTCCCTATTACGTGACAGCAAGCATGGACATGAACACCCTCGGGCAGTGGGGGAGGGAGATTGCATCCCCCTACTTGCAGCTACAACTCTGCAAGTAAAGATAAAAGCGGACTGCAGGAGGCAGTACCCCAACGATGCACCAGAGGAACTTGCTCGCTCAATGCTCCTAGGAGAGCTGGAAGCCACTCAACGCCACGTGTGCTCCTAACCCCCTTGCCTGGGGAGCGGGTGGCTGATACTACCGAGAAGGACTTCGAACTAACAACGGGAAAAACCAACGCTCCCCTGATTTTAACGGAGTGATCATAAAGACACGGGCAAGTCTCCTTTTTCGTTCTCACCGATCCCTCTAAAACACGTGAAACCTAGCCGGAGGGCAAAAGTCTGCAGACTTCTGAGTGACTTTTATATTTCCAACGGACAATATACTGTCCCCTAGACAACAGTCGAGATTATTTCATAATGATGATTATTGCTATACCCGCGTTTTAGATTGAGTTTTACTGACATATACGATCTGAATGTCTCTATTAACCCTGTTTTTTGTGCTCCCCTTTTGAATAAAACGTTTGAAAATAGTGCCATCAGACTCCAACGGACCTCTCTATCTTTGCTGGTGAGTTATCCAGTTACGGGATATGTAACACAAGCAACTCTATCGGATTATTAGAAAATCAAGCTCTGAGGGTGATGTTATAGTTATGGTTGACTAATTTTCCAAATATTGAGAGGGAGATCCCAGTGACTAATGGATTACCAGAAAGTGAATGATTGTTTTGTTTTGACGCAGTATGTAAATAGAGGAGAAGCCTGTCTAGGTTTGACATTCTGGAACAATCGGGATAAAATTTTGAGTACGGAAATTGTTGAGCCTTTAGGAACAAATGATCATTACATTGTTAGTCTCAAAGATTTTTTGGGAGAATATATCATTAAAAAGCACAGCCATTAAAGTGAATTCCAAAACGGCAAACTTTGAGCAGATATGGCAAAGGCTTCAGAATGTAAACTGGAAAGAACTGCTTGACATTGAGCTAGTTAAGGAACAATGGAGTTGACTTAAATAGGTAATACATGCAGTGCAGGAAATGTTCATACCCATGGTCAAGAGAAGCAATGAAAACAATAGCTCAACTACATGGATGAATACTTTTTTTAAAACTAAAGACAGCTACGTAAGGCATATAGGAAAAATACTCGTGATGTTAACTGTGGGGGATGTGAAAATATGAGAGCCATAGTCAAGAGAGAAAATCAGATTGCCAAAAGGTGGGTTGAGAAGGATATTGCTGATAATGCTAAGAATGACACCAAGGGATTTCTTTCACTACTTTAGAAGTAAAAGAAAAGTCAAGTAAGAAGTTAAAAGTATTAAGAATAATAATGGGGTGTTAAGTTATGCAGAGAAGGACGTAGTGTTGTTGAGCATCACTAGATGTTCAAAATGGTTGGACACCTCTTATCCCACGCTTCCTTTCCATGGTCATTCACCTGTCTCTTTCTTTCTTACCCTTGTTTTTTTTTCCATCTCCCTTCAGCATTACTGCAGGACACCGATCCCTAGGGAGAGCAGCAATAGGACTGAATTTCCTCCATTTGAAGACAATTCCTTTTACTGTGGACTGATGAGCACTCAGGTCTTTAGAAATGCTTTTGTAGCGTTTTCCAACTCCAAGCACCTCCACAGTTCTTCTTCCAAGGTTCTCTAAAAGTTCTTTCAATTGAGGCAGGGTGCACATAAACAGATCTTTCTTAAGATCTGTTTATGTGTCTTTTTTATAGGGCAAGGCATCTAAACAACCCATACCTCCAAAATCCCAGAGGTTCACATTTTTTGAACCTGGACTGTGATTGTTTAAATGGTATACTCAGTAATAAGAGAAGTATAATTGCTTGTGTGTGATATTTTAGACAGATTCTGTTTGTCTATTATTGTGACTTAAATGAAGATCAGACCAGATTTTATGAGTATTTAATGCAGAAAACTAGGTAATTGCAAAGGGTTCACAAACTTTTTCTTGAAACTGTATCTGTCCTGTGCCTTCCAAATTACTCCAGGAAACCCCAGCTATTGCTGCTCTGCCATCATCCCTGATAGTATCCCTTTCCAGTCAACTTTGACCAGCTCCTCTCTCATGTCTCTAGTTCCCTTTACTCCACTTGTACATCTGGCTTTACCTTCCCACTCTCAAACTGTAGAGTGAATTACATAATGATCATTGGCTCCTAAAAGCTCCTCTACCTTAAGCTCCCTAATCAAATCTGGTTCATTACACAATATTCAATCCAGGTGCCTTTCCCCTAGTGGGCTCAAACACAAGCTGCTCTAAAAACTATTTAGTAGCCATTCTACAAATTTCCTCTCTTGGGATCTAGCACCACCCTGATTTTCCCAATTGACCTCCATATTGAAATCCCTATGACTATTGTATCATTATCCTTTTTACATGCCTTTTATATTTCCCATTGTTATTTATATCCCACATCCTGGCTACTGTTCAAGGACCTATATGTAACTCCCATCAGCTTCTGAACTCTACCCATGAGGATTCTACATCTTCTGATCCTATGTCACCTCTTTCTAAGGACATGTTTTAATTGTTTTTACCAACAGAGCCACTCCACCCCATCTGCACACCTGCCTGTGCTTTTGATACAAGGGTGTCCCTGGATGTTACGTTCCCATGATAATTTTTCATCCATGATTCAGTAATGCCTGCAATGTCATACCTGCCATTCTCTAACTGTGCTACAAGCTATTCTGTAGATACGTGCATTCAAATATAACACCTTCCATCCCACATGTATCACCCTTTTTGATTTTTCCCCCATGTCACACTTCAACTCATCCCACTGACTGCAATTTTGCCCTATCATCTACTTGTCCTTCCTCACACTCTCACTACACACTGCATTGACTTGTATACCAACTGCCCTATCCTCAAACCTATCACTTTGGTTCCCATTCCCCTGTCAAATTAGTTTAATCTCCTCCAAACAGCTCTGGCAAACCTCTCTTCAAGGATATTGGCTTCCTTCAGTTTTAGATGTAACCTGTCCTTTTTGTACAGGTCGTACCTTCCCCAGAAGGGATCCAGAAATCTGAAAACTGCCCCCTGCCACAGTTCCTCAGCTACATTGTACGTAAGAGAATCTAAATGATCTTTTCCCTACTTGGTTCCTCAGCACTTTAGTGTTGGAAGCCATTTTGTACACATCTGTCACCTTCATTTTTACTGCTAAGATGGTATGACCAGCCTACGTGTAGATGGAAGTTCTGAATGATTGCTGTTTAACACCTGTATCTTAAATTTCCTGATTTATGCTGTGTGCAATATTATGCTGGTCATCTGGAATAACACTAAGTATCCTTGTTGTCTGCCCTTTCTAATATTTTTCCATAGTTAGCTCTCAGTTCCAGTCACCCTTCAGCCATACATCTCTTTAATTAAACTTAGTAGCCACTTCATTAGTGTATGTTCCTGGTCTTCTGCTGCTGTGTCCCTTCCACTTCAAGGTCCAACATGTCCATCCAGAGATGCCGTACTGCACACTACTGTTGTCTTGCTTGTTTATTTGAGGTACTGCTGCTCTCCAGTCTGCTCACAGAACTGCCGCTCACTGGATGGTTTTTGTTTGTTTTTGCACCATTCTCTGTAAACTCCAGAGATTTATGTATGACAGTCCCAAGAGTCCAGTAGTTTCTTAGATACTCAAACCACCCCATCTGACACCAACAATCATCCCATAGTCAAAGTCACTTGCACCACATTTCTTCCCCATTCTGATGTTTGGTCTGAACAACAACTGAACCTTTTGACCATGCCTGCATGCTTTTATGCATTGAAATGCCGATTGGCTGATTAGATATTTGCATTCACGAGCAATAAAGTGGCCACTGGTTGTAGATCGTGTTTCCATACTTTGTCGCAGTTTAGATCTTTGCCTTTATTTCTGCAGTACATATACCTCACCTACTTTTCCAACTTCCTGCCGCTTTGTTTTTCTCATTGAATCTTCCAAGGTTCAGAGAGAAAGCCCCGCCTACCAAATTAGATTAAACTCCCCAAAAACCATAAGACCATAAGATACAGGAGCAGAAGTAGGCCATTTAGCCCATTGAGTCGGCTCTGCCATCCAATCATGGGCTGATCCAATTCTTCCAGTCATCCCTATTCCCCTGCTTTCACCCCATACCTTATAAGACCATAAGATATAGGAGCAGAAAACAAAACAAAAAAATCCCACAGTTGTGTGAAATGTGATTGAAAAAAATAGGTGTAGCTTTCTTAGAAGCATAGAAAACCTACAGAACAATACAGGCCCTTGACTCACAATGCTGTGCCGAACATGTACTTATTTCAGAAATTACCTCGGGTTCCCCATAGCCCCCTATTTTTCTAAGCCCCATGTATCTATCATATCTGCCTCCACCACCGTTGCCAGCAGCCTATTCCATGCTCTAACCACTCTCTGAGTAAAAATTTACCCCTGACATCTCCTCTGTATCTACTCCCCAGCACCTTAAAACTGTGTCCTCTCATGTTAACCATTTCAGCACTGGGAAAAAGCCTCCTGACTATCCACACGATCAATGTCTCTCATCATCTTCAACTAAGAAGGTGGAAGGCTCAAATAATGGAAAGAAAATAGAGGATGAAGCTTTCTTGAAACAGCAGAGACAAATGTCAGTATAAAGTGGTTGAAATTAGGTAGTAAATATTAATATTATTTATAAAATGTAAGTGTTGCACACCTACTGGGGTTCCATGACAGTCCTAGGGGCAGTCAACTGAATGAGAAGGGGATAATGATCCTAAGATAAATATCTTTGGGTCAAGAGGAGGGCGATGTTGGCCAGAAGAAACTACAGCATGTAATTAGTGGATTTGACAGATCAAGGACAGGGGAATCAGACAAACCAGCTGTCTTTGTTACCCCCCATTTTGTGGACCGTATCCGAACCAACTCACAATTAGATAGCCTACGAGGGTTTGCGAGCACAGAGCTTTGGAGCCTCTGCGCCATGGGGGGCCGGTTGACAGAGGCTTAAAAGTGAGGCTGAAGTTTTCGAATAAAGTTTTTTCTTCGACTGCAGTTACCAACTCCGTGTCGTAATTTTAGCGCTGCGTGTAGCACACCGCTACAAGATCAAGGACAGGGGAATCAGACAAACCAGCTGTCTTTGTTACCCCCCATTTTGTGGACTCTGAACTGATACTTGTTCTGGGACAATCTAATCAGAGCAAGGAGCTCCAGGTAATGACCTGCTAAACCTGAGACCATTCTCAGATGAGTAACTAGTTAATATGTAAGATGCCAGACCTACCTAAGAAGCAATCTGTAATCTCATTAGACTGACTGGGTCACATCATAAATGGTTTGGACCAGTCAGAGTTGAAAGACACAGATACACAAGGCTGGGTGGGCAGAACCATGATGCAATGTTGGTTGTAGCCCTGGACAAGAACCAGAAAGAAGGTGACCCAGATAGGTCAGGTGACTTTGAGCCAATGGGATGGAGATCCATGAGTTTAATTGATAAAGAACATGGAGAGAGTAGGGCTGATAAGTCTTCAGAAACCGGAGAGCAACTATCGTGGATAAGGAGGACCCCACGGATGTGTGGAGATCAGGACCACGAGGAACACCTGGCTAGCGCAGGCTCCTTTCCCGGGTAATAGCTTGTCTCTTCGTAGACAGTTCATGGAGGGTCAGGGATTCTAGTAGGGTGCACACAAGGAAGTAGCTTGTGAAGCCATGTAGGTGGTAGAATGGGTACAAGTAAAACTCACAAGGAAGATACTAGAAATTTTGGGAACCAAGGGTCCAAATGAGAATGAGAAACATTGTTTATTGCTATTATAAAGGACTGGAGAAAATAATGGTGTTAGCAATGCCAAATCAGTTAGACCAAATGCCCTGTATTTCAGGGAATTTAAGATCCACTGAAATTGTGGATGCATTAGGGGTGATCTTCCAGAATTCGCAAAATTCAAGAAACCTCCCACTGGACTTGAAATTGATGAATATTATCCAGCTGTTCAGTAGGAGAGAAAGAACTTAAACATCTGTGAATCAGCCGTGAGAGATGCTCTGAACTGTTACTAAAGGTATGGTAAGTGAACACTGAAAATGTGCTGAGATTCAGCAAATCACTATAGTTGAGTGAGGGGTAATCGTGTTTTAGAAGGTTGGTGTGATAGATGCAATGTAACAGTATTTTCAGAGACATTTCATAAAGTGCTTTGAAAGAGATAGTTACACAAACTGAAAGTTTCTGAAGCTGGGGTAAGGCAGTGAAGCTTTATTCAATTGAGCCTTAGCAGCAGGAGTTATTCAGTGGGGGGGCACAATGGGAGGGGCCTGTTTTCAGAGGGTTTCAGAAAAATAGGAAATGATTTGTGCAAGTCTGACGTTCTGAAGAGGATAGAGGGGAGATCTGAGCGTTGTATTTCTCCATTGGAACTTAGTTAATCTATGTCAAGTTGAGAATGCTTAACTTGAATGTGAAGATGCTGATTGGGGAAGCACAGGATCATGTACTATCATCATCATCATCATGAAAGGCCATGCAAGTTCCAGAGAACAAATACAGGCATGCATGAGACTTTACATAAAGAGGGTAATGGGGGGGGGGGGGGGGGTGTAGTACTGAGGGAGCGTCACACCGTGGGAGGAATAGTACTGAGGGAGTGTCACAGTGTGGGAAGGGTGGTACTGAGAGAGTGTCACTGTGGAGGGGGTTTAGTATTGAGGGAGCGTCACGCTGTGGGGATGGTACCCAGGGAGCGTCACACTGTGGGATGGGTGGTACAAAGGAGCGTCACACTGGGAGGGAGCAGTACTGAGTAAGTACTGTCAGTGGGATCTGTGCAGAGAAAGTAATGCGCATTAGATGTACATTTGACAGATGAGTACTACACCAGCAAAGTGATCAACCCGTTCTTATTTCTGAGTTCTACTAGTGGCCTCATTTGAAGAATCTTCCAGGGCATCCTCCCTGAGTATTGCAGTGATGTTCCTCCCTGATCAATCCTGCAATACCCCATGCTCTTTCATCTTTTTTATCACTTTTGAAACTTCAACACAATAGCCCGTCGGGCTGTCACCTCTTCCTCTCAGCAACAACTGTAACTGCGATATTGCGTACTGACCAATGCTCTGAGCACCAGTCCTAGTTGCCAGCTGATTGCAGTACTGTAAAATGGATTTTGTTCAGCCCAGTGTCCCTCCCACTGTCTCCTCGGGTTCGGAGGGTCTCCCAGCCATTTGTACCCTGACCACTCAGCTGACAGTAACGGGGGGAGGTGGTGGGCAGCGGATCGTCCCACCGAGCTTGCTCTGCACAAATGAACTGCATTACCATGGACTACACTGGCTGCTGGAGAGCTGGGACATCTGGAGCCCCTGAGAGGCCCGCATATACATGGGTGCTTTTCTGCCATGAGTGCACCGACGGACCTGTGCCTGGCCCTGCTGGTGAGTGTATTCCTACCTCGGACCTCCAGTCTGCATTCGCTCTCTGCCTCCCCGAGGTTGTTGATGGCCTTGCAGCAGTAGGTCCCAGCATCAAAGAGACATGGCTTCCGGATCTCCAGTGTCAGCACCCCGTGGTTACAGAACGTCCTGTAGCGGGCATCAGTCGACAGGTCCAGCTGGTTCTTATACCATGTCACCTTGGGCTTGGAGTTGCAGAAGGGAGAAGAAGAATGCGAAAATGTGAAGGAACTGATGAAGAGGAGAAAGGAGAGGAGAGAGAGGGAGTGAGAAAGATGGAAAGGAGGTGAGAGAGTGAAAGAGCAGGGAGAGAGGTGAAGACAGAGCGAGGTGAAGAAGAGCGAGAGGGGGAGAGTTGGAGTGAGAAAGGGGAATGACAGGGAAGGGGGAGAGAGGGAGTGAAGGGCAGGGACAGGAAGTGAAAGGGGGGCAGAAAGAGTAAAAGAGGGGAGAGATAAAAAGGATTAAAGGATTGAGAGGGATAGGAGAGAGTGAGGGAGAGAAAGACATGGAGAGGGGAGAGACAGAAAGAGGGAGTGGGAGAGAAATGGAGTGAGGGGCAGAGAGAGAGAAAGAGAGAGCATATCTAAATAGCAGTGATAGGATTGGGCCGAGCCAGCATGGATTTACCAAGGGCAAATCATGCTTGACTAATCTGTTGGAGTTCTTCGAGGATGTAACCAGGAAGTTAGACAAGGGAGATCCAGTGGATGTGGTGTACCTTGATTTTCAGAAGGCATTTGATAAGGTCCCACATAGGAGATTGGTGGGTAAAATCAGAGCTCATGGCATTGGGGGGGAAGACATTGACATGGAGAGAAAACTGGTTGGCAGATAGAAAGCAAAGGGTAACGGTGAATGGGTGTTTCTCGGAATGGCAGGTGGTGACTAGTGGGGTGCCACAGTGCTTGGTATTGGGACCACAGCTGTTTACGATTTACATCAACAATTTAGATGAAGGCATTGAGAATAACATCAGCAAGTTTGCTGATGATACTAAACTGGGTGGCAGTGTGACATGTGATGAGGATGTTAGGAGAATTCAGGGTGACTTGGATAGGCTGGGTGAGTGGGCAGATACTTGGCAAATGACGTTTAATGTGAATAAGTGTGAGGTTATCTACTTTGGGAGTAAGAACAGGAAGGCAGATTATTATCTGAACGGTGTAGAGTTGGGTAAGGGAGCAATACAAAGAGATCTCGGAGTCCTTGTTCATCAGTCACTGAAGGTGAATGAGCAAGTGCAACAGGCAGTGAAGAAGGCTAATGGAATGTTGGCCTTTATTACAAAGGGAATTGAGTACAAGAGCAAGGAAATCCTTTTGCATTTGTACAGGGCCCTGGTGAGACCACACCTGGAGTATTGTGTACAGTTTTGGTCTCCAGGGTTAAGGAAGGACATCCTGGCTGTAGAGGGAGTGCAGCGTAGATTCACAAGGTTAGTTCCTGGGATGTCCGGACTGTCTTACGCAGAGAGGTTAGAGAGACTGGGCTTGTACATGCTGGAATTAAGGAGATTGAGAGCAGATCTGATTGCAACATGTAAGATTATTAAGGGATTGGACAAGATAGAGGTAGGAAATATGTTCCAGATGCTGAGAGAGTCCAGTACCAGGGGGCATGGTTTGAGAATAAGGGGTAGGTCCTTTAGGACAGAGTTAAGGACAAACTTCTTCTCCCAGAGAGTTGAGGGGGTCTGGAAGGCAGTGGAGGCCAATTCTCTGAATGCTTTCAAGAAGGAGCTAGATAGGTATCTTATGGATAAGGGAATCAAGGGATATGGGGACAAGGCAGGAACCGGGTATTGATAGTAGATGATCAGCCATGATTTCAGAATGGCAGTGTAGGCTCAAAGGGCCGAATGGTCTACGGCACCTATTGTCTATTAAGAGAGACATAGTGAGGGAGAGGCAGAGAGGGAGCAAGGGGGTGGGAGAGAGAGAGATGAGGGAGAGAGGGTTTAATTCACTGGCCACTCTGTTCCAGGCACTCTGTGTCTCGGTAGTCTAGTACCTTGGGGGTGCCGCGAAGGGCACAGCTGAGGGTGGCGTTGTACCCACAGATGACGGAGCGATTAACAAGTGGGCGGGTGAACTTGGGCGGCTCACTGAAGTCGTGTTGCTTGTAGCTGGGTGGCTTGTAGTCTGTCCCTGCCAGAGATAGCGGAAAGAAACCTGTTTAGAGTCTGGCAGAGCTGGTGTCTTCCTCAGCTGGGTAACCTCCACAATCCAAATCTTGATCTGGAGTGGAGGGGAGCTGGATTACCCTCTGTAGCAAGCCTCACCTTTCCAACCCATGGGACACTTTATAAGGCAATTCCCATTACTCGTGTTTAAAGGGAACATCTTCACAGAGGGAGGTGTGAGGCTGGAATGAACAGTGCTAAATGTTGATTCAACTGTAACATGGAAGAAAGGTTTGGAAAGGTACATGGATGAGAGGGGTATGGAGGGATATGGTCCAGGTGAAGTAGATGGGACTAGGTAGAAGACCAGGCCAGTATGGACTGAATGGGCTGAAGAACCTGTTTCTCTGCAGCTGTTTTCTATGATTATGATATGGGAATTTACATTCATGGCGAAGACTGGGGTGGAATGCATTATGTCTGATTGTTGGGTTCAGTCCAGTCCGTTGCCCAGTCCTGCCTTTAACCTTGTTTAACACAGAACTCTGGGCCCCAGCCCTTACAATGTTTGATGAAAGGCGATTAAATCTGCTTTTCTCTCCACAGATGCTGCCTGACTAACTGATCCCATGTTTCAGATTTCCAGCATCTTCAGCATTTTGCGATACCCGTGGTTGGGATGGAAGGAGGACTGGTCACAAAACAGAAATTATTTAAATGCAGGGCAGCGGACAGCTAGAACTGATGATCTTTGAGCATTGATCATCATGGGGAACACAGTATCATTGTGATCACAGCTATCAGTGAAAGAAGGGCAAGGCTGGCAGCTCGGAGTCCCAGAGTATAAAGTTTTAGATGTTATAAAAGGAAGGTAAAAGAGCAGACAGCTTCGCAAAATTGATTGGGACATACATCAGTTCAGTAATCAAGGACTGCTCATGAAATAAGTCAAATTTAGAAAGAAAGTGATTTTACTACAGGTACTAAACCAGTGGGAGATAAAGGAGCAGCTACACAGACTAAACTAGAGGGTCTGAGGTTGGCCTTGCTGGATCGTTATTCTTGGAGTACAGTACAGGAGAATGAGGGGTATCCTCACAGAATCATGAGCAGTACGAATAGGATGGACAGTTATAGTTTCTTCCCCAGGGTCGAAGAGTGCAGAACAAGTGGACAAAGGTAAAAGATAAAAAGGGAGAGATTTAAAAGAGACATAGGACATAGAATAGTACAGCACAGTACAGGCCCTTCAGCCCACAATGTTGTGCCGACCCTTAAACCCTGCCTCCCATATACAAAGTCCTCCATATACCTGTTGAGTAGTCTAGACCCAAGAGATTACTTTGTTACACAAAAAGATAGTACACACCCTAACTGAGGGGCCAAGGAAGTGTCCCAACATTCAACCTGCATTGAGGGGGCGGGGAAGGGTCGAGCTGGGTTCAGTTACAACATTCAACCTGCATTGAGGGGCCGGGGAAGGGTCGAGCTGGTTTCAGTTACAACATTCAACCTGCAATGAGGGGGCGGGGAAGGGTCGAGCTGGGTTCAGTTACAACATTCAACCTGCAATGAGGGGGCGGGGAAGGGTCGAGCTGGGTTCAGTTACAACATTCAACCTGCATTGAGGGGCCGGGGAAGGGTCGAGCTGGGTTCAGTTACAACATTCAACCTGCAATGAGGGGCCGGGAAAGGGTCGAGCTGGGTTCAGTTACAACATTAAACCTGCAATGAGGGGGCGGGGAAGGGTCGAGCTGGGTTCAGTTACAACATTCAACCTGCATTGAGGGGCCGGGGAAGGGTCGAGCTGGGTTCAGTTACAACATTCAACCTGCAATGAGGGGGCAGGGAAGGGTCGAGCTGGGTTCAGTTACAACATTCAACCTGCAATGAGGGGCCGGGAAAGGGTCAGGCTGGGTTCAGTTACAACATTAAACCTGCAATGAGGGGCCGGGGAAAGGTCGAGCTGGGTTCAGTTACAACATTAAACCTGCAATGAGGGGCCGGGAAAGGGTCGGGCTGGGTTCAGTTACAACATTAAACCTGCAATGAGGGGCCGGGGAAAGGTCGAGCTGGGTTCAGTTACAACATTAAACCTGCAATGAGGGGCCGGGAAAGGGTCGGGCTGGGTTCAGTTACAACATTAAACCTGCAATGAGGGGCCGGGGAAAGGTCGAGCTGGGTTCAGTTACAACATTCAACCTGCAATGAGGGGCCAGGGAAGGGTCAAGCTGGGTTCAGTTACAACATTCAACCTGCAATGAGGGGCCAGGGAAGGGTCGAGCTGGGTTCAGTTACAACATTAAACCTGCAATGAGGGGCCAGGGAAGGGTCGAGCTGGGTTCAGTTGCAACGTTTAAGAGGCACTTGCTTAGATACATTTCGGGAGGGCTTGAGGAGTTATGGGCTGAATGCAGGCAGTTGGGACTAGTTGGGAGAAGACTGTCTCGTGTGTACCAATTGGGCCGAAAAGCCTATTTCCGCGCTGTATTTCTCCATAAATGACGCAGTTGTCAGAATATTAGGATTAGAGATGTGGGAGCTTTTACCTTCCCCAGTATTGACTTGTGGTTGTGAAACTATTGGAAAGAAAAAACTAAGGGGCAGGATGGGGATTGATTTAGGATGGTAAGCGTGGCTTTGTGAAACACCCAGTTACAAATATGATGTAATTTTCAAAGATCTAACAAAGTACATACATCGGTTCATCTCAAAGAAGAAACAGCATTCTAAAGGGAGGTTCAACCATGATTGCCAAGGGAAATCAAACTCAGCATAAAAGCAATTGAGGGGACGTGACATATAGCATAAACTAGTGAGAAGTTAGAGGATTGGCAAGCTTTTAAAAACCAACAGAAGGCAACTAAAAATAATAATGAGTGAAAAAATTAAAGTAAGCTAGAACAGGATGTCAAAAGTTATTTTCAGATATATAAAGAGTAAAAGAGAGCCGAAAGTGGACACTGGACTGCTTGTACTTCACTAGTGCTGGAGAGGTAGTAATAAGAACAAGAAATGGACAAACTGAGCAAGTATTTTGTGTCAGTCTTCACTGTGGAAGACACCATCTGCCTTCCAGAAAATTGAGAGTGTCAAGGGGGCAGAAGTGAGTGTACTCGCTTTTATTAAGGAAAAGGTGCTTGGAAAGCTGAACGACCAAAGGAAGCCATCTGGGCCAGACTGACTACACCCCAGGACTCTACAAGAGATAGCTGAAGAGTTTGTGGAGGCATTAGTAATTTTCAATAATTGGAATGGTTCCGGAGGACTGGAAAAACCTAAATGTTACTTCACTCTTAAAGAAGGGAGGGAGGCAAAATACAGGAAATTATTGGCCAGTTGGTCTGACTGCAGTGGTTGGTAAAATTGTAGAATTTTCCATGTGGTAGGCTGATTCAAAAGGTTGCAGGCCTTGAGATCTCCAGTAAGCTGACAAATTGGATCCAAAATTGACTTGGTGATGGGAGGCAGAGGTTGCTGGGATTCTTTTCTGCTGGAAGTCTTGTGATCAGAGGATGGTGCTGGGACCCTTGTTTCTAGTTTGTTAATAACTTGGATGTGAATGCAGGAAGTCCACAGGAGACTCAGAATTGGAGGTGGTGTGGATTGTGAGAATAGTGGTCTAAGGTTACATCAAGATATAGATTGGATGGAAAATTGGACATAAGGAAATTAACCCTAAAATACAAGAGATTATGTAGATTCTGACTGTTTATCCCTCGCCACAGATACAGCCTGACTTGCTGACTTGCTCCAGCATTTTGTGTGTTGCTCAGGAATTTAATCCTGACAAGTTCAAAGTTATGTATTTTGTAAGGTAAAATAAAGGTAGATCTTTGGAGAGGAATAAACAGTTATCTCCTCCCTCACCTCGTTCAGGACTGCAGGCAGTCCACCACCTGTGAATCTGCTGGGATTGTCTGTTGTGTCTGGTGCTCCTGATGCAGCCTTCCCTACGTTGGTGAGACCTCTTGTAAATTTTGGGACCATTTCGTCAAGCACCTCCACTCCACCCAGCACAAGCAGGATTTCCCATTGGCCAAACATTTATTTCCAATTCCCAATCCCATTCCAACATGTCAGTCCATGGCCTCCTCTTGTGAGAAATTGAGGCCACTGTCAGGGTGAAGGAGCAACACCACATATTCTGTTTGGACACATTGCAACCCGTTGGCATGAAGATTGATTTCTCCTTCCGGTGAACAAATCTCTCCCCTTCCTCTATTCCTCACTCTGACCTTTTACTTCTTCTCATCCGCCTTTTATCCTTCCCACTGGGTCCCTCCTTCTTCCCTTTCTCCTATTGTGCCCCCCCTCTTCTCTTATCAGATTCTTTCTTCTCCAGCCCTTGATCTTTCCTACCAACCTGGCTTCGTCTGTCACCTTCACTCAAAACAGAAAAGCCCAATAGCTTGCTCAACCTTTCCTCATAAAACATGTTCTCTAATCCAGGCTACACCCTCTTTATATCCACATCTTCCCTGTAACGAGGTGACCAGAACTGAACGCAATATTCAAGTGTGGTGTGAAAGGCCCATTTCTGTGCTCTCTAACTCTGAAGTCCAGATGAGGGAGGACTGGGTCTGTGGGTTACCTGGTTTCTGGATGTAGACACTGTCCTTGCTCTCACCAGCTTCATCACTCAGACCGCATAGATTCTCAGCGAAGACCCTGAAGAAATACTCGTTCCCTGCCACCAGATCTGACACTGAGCACTGGGAGCGCCGGTAGTGCTCACAGACAGTGAACCACTCCTGGAGAGTCCAAATAGGAGTGGAGAAGTGTAGGGGAATTGGAGGGGGGAAGTAGAGAGATGGGAGTTAAAGGGCCGGGCATTGTGAGCAGAGGGAGAGAGGGACACAGACAGGTAGAGAGATAAGAAAGGGTGAGAATGAGAACAAGACAATTTATCTCCTAGCCCCTACACCAGCTCTATACCTGGTCACCAAATTAAACAACAGTATCACAAGGTGATGTACGGAACCCAGTCCCCCCCCCCCCCCCCCACCCACTGAGCTGAGTCCTGCAACCCTGACCTATAGAATTATAGTGGCTGCTAAACTGTTCTCTCTCTCATTCTCTCTCTCTTCCTTTTATCCTTGGCTCTCCTTCTCTCTATCCCATCGTCTCTTTAAATCCCCTCACTCTCCCTGTCCTCTTTCTCCTGCCTTTCTACTCCTCCCCCTTTCCTTATCCCCTCCAATCCCTTTCAATGCAACTATCCATATCCCCACTCTCCTCTTCCCTGCCCCACCCTCTTTCCCCTACCATTTTCATTATCCCCTTCTCTCCCATCACTTTTTGCTCCTCTCCACCCCTTCTCTCACCCTCCCCTCTGTCCCCAACACCCTTCCCCCTTCCTCTCTTTCACCTTCTATATTTCTTTCTTCCCTCAATCCCTCAATCCATCACCTGCTCGCAAGTGAAGAGTATGGGACAGCGGGATTGTTCTGACTATGATCGGGACCTAGCCTGTGCCCAGCTTCCCAGAATGGTGGGATGACCCTGCTCTGAGAGCTCCTGCACCCAGCTGAAACTGTTGCACTCAGGTTGTCTCCCTGCCTCACCATGGTCCTTCTGTCGGCCTTCTGGATGGTATAGCCAGAGATTTCACAGTTGCCACTGTCCTTGGGTGGTTGCCATGTTAGCGCCACGTTCATCCCCCACACCTCCACTACCTTCACATTTACCGGAGGTCCTGGTTTGTCTGTGGAGATGAGGGAGATTCACTCTGTATCTGTCTCATTTGAAAAAGATTTATATACATATTTACAACATTTACATATTATTAAAAATGGTTACAAAATACACATCATTTTCAGTTGAAAACAGTTCTGTCCCTGTGCAGCATATACTCCGACACCTGCAGTGCCCACTGATCCCAGAGATGCAGTGCATATTCCACTGAGGTCAATCAATCAGCTTGGACAGAGCACTCAACTGCATGCCTGCCTGGATCTGTGACCTCCACCTTGGCCAGAGCCCAGGACCAACCTATAATCCGCTGATTGGCTTCCCCACCACCTCAACTCCGCACCAGTTGCCCAAAGAGTGGGAGTGTGGGATCTGTTCTGTGACCAGGTCAGGCAGGTGGGGGTTTAACCTGGTCAGAATCAACCCCCCCCCAAACACCCACAAGCATCTCAATCCCTGTTGTATCAGGACGACCTGGGGTTTTGCCATGGGATCCAGCAGCACAGGCAGCTCATTCACCATCTGGTCCATCCTCCATCTGAGATCTGATGGGAATCAGAGATCCCTGGGTTGGGAACAGGGACAAATCTTGACAAATCTTATTGAATTTTTTGAAGAGGTTACGAGGAAAGTTGACGAGGGTAAAGCAGTGGATGTTGTCTATATGGACTTCAGTAAGGCCTTTGACAAGGTTCTGCACAGAAGGTTAGTTAGGAAGGTTCAATCGTTAGGTATTAATATTGAAGTAGTAAAATGGATTCAACAGTGGCTGGATAGGAGATGCCAGAGAGTAGTGGTGGATAACTGTTTGTCAGGTTGGAGGCCAGTCACTAGTGGTGTGCCTCAGGGATCTGCACTGGGTCCAATGTTGTTTGTCATATACATTAATGATCTGGATGATGGGGTGGTAAATTGGATTAGTAAGTATGCAGATAACACTAAGGTAGGTGGTGGTGTGGATAATGAAGTAGGTTTTCAAAGCTTGCAGAGAAATTTGGGCCAGTTAGAAGAGTGGGCTGAAAGATGGCAGATGGAGTTTAATGCTGTTAAATGTGAGGTGCTACATTTTGGTAGGAATAATCCAAATAGGACATCCATGATAAATGATAGGGCATTGAAGAATGCAGTAGAACAGGGTGTCTAGGAATAATGGTGCATAGTTCCCTGAAGATGGAATCTCATGTGATAGGGTGTTGAAGAAAGCTTTTGGTATGCTTGTGGCGACCCACTTTCCAGCGCACTTGAACCGGCTCAAAGTAGCGCGCCAGCATTGAGGCCGGTCCCAAAGAGGGCGCCAAGCCTGCTTCACCAGCAAGGGGAAAAGCCTGCGCGCGGGATGGGACTGTGAATATGCATTCCTGCCCGGGGAAGGCGGGATCAAGAAGGCTTTAAAGCGAGGCCACAAAGTTTGAATAAACCTCTTTCGCAACTGCAGCTCACCGACTACGTGTCGTTATTTCAGCACTGCGTGTAGCACACCGCTACAATTGGTGACCCCGACGACCCAAACGATATTTGGACCGGAGATGAACAACGCCACATCTGTTCATGCAGTTTCATTAAAACTGCCAAGCTTCTGGATGCTGCGACCTCACCTACGGTTCCAGCAAGCAGAAGCCCAATTCCACATTCGGCAGATAACCTCAGATGCCACACGTTACTACTACATGGTGAGCTCCCTCGACCAGGAGATAGCCGCCCAGGTTAAGGAGTTCATATAGTCACCCCTGGAAGACGGCAAATACACAGAATTCAAAGCCCTGCTCATAAGGACTTTCAGACTCTCACGGCACGAGCAAGCTGCCCGCTTACTGCACCTAGATGGTTTGGGGGACAGGCCACCGTCGGCTTTGATGAATGAGATGCTGTCCCTGGCCGAAGGACACGAGCCCTGCCTCATGTTTGAGCAGGCATTCCTGGACCAGCTGCCAGAGGACATACGCCTGCTGCTGTCCGACACGGATTTCAGCGACCCCTGGAAGGTGGCGGCCTGGGCAGACCTGCTGTGTAAAGCCAAGAAGGAGAGTGGGGTTTCCATCGCACAGATCACCAGGCCACACTCCCAGCAGCAGACCAGCCCAGGCCCAGCCACAGAGCCCACTAACCCCAGAGGCAGGGGTGAGGAGACCAATGAACAATGGTGCTTCTACCACCAGCGGTGGGGCGCAGAAGCCCGCCACTGTAGCCTGCCCTGCAAGTTCCCGGGAAATGCCAGGGCCTTCGGGATAGCCTCTTGTATGTCTGGGACAAGCAGTCGGGATGCTGATTTTTGGTTGACACTGGAGCCAAGATCAGCATCTTACCTCCGACGAGTTAAAACACCCGCAACAGAGAACCAGGTTACACCCTGAGGGCCGCCAACAGCAACATAGTAAGGACTTACGGCACCCATATGGTGCGGCTACAGTTCAGCTCCAGCCGGTTCACGTGGGACTTCACACTGGCCGCCGTAGCCCAACTGCTCCTGGGAGCGGATTTTTTGCGAGCTCACAGCCTACTGGTCGACCTGCCAAGGAAGAGACCGGTCCACGCCAAGACCTTTCAAACGTTCTCCCTGGGTGAAGCCCCGTTGCCGGCCCCACACCTAGACTCCATCACGCTGTCCGACAACGACTTCACCAGAGTCCTGGCGGATTTCCCATCGGTTCTGGCGCCGCAGTTCACGGCAGCCGTGCCCAGCCATGTACAGCACCAAATCCCGACACAAGGACCACCCCTCCACGCCTATGCTCGAAGGCTTCCCCCAGACAAGCTCCGACTGGCGAAGGAGTAGTTCAAGAGGATAGAGGAATTGGGGATCATCCAGCGGTCCGACAGCCCATGGGCCTCCCCCTTGCACATGGTGCCCAAAGCAACAGGGGGCTGGAGACCATGCGGCGACTACTGCAGGCTGAATGAGGCTACAACACCGGACCGCTACCCTGTGCCGCACATTCAGGATTTTGCAGCAAACCCGCATGGCGCACGGATCTTCTCCAAGGTAGACCTCGTCAGGGGATACCATCAGATCCCGATGCATCCGGATGATGTCCCCAAAAAGGCACTCATCACCCCGTTCAGCCTTTTCAAGTTCCTCTGCATGCCGTTCAGCCTAAAGAATGCCGCACAGACGTTTCAGCAGTTAATGGACGCGGTGGGACACGACATCTATTTGGACAACATCCTCAGTAGTGATCAGGAGCACCCGTCCCACCTCCATCAACTCTACGCCCGACTGAATGAATACGGCCTAACAATCAACCCGGCCAAATGCCAGTTCGGGCTCGACACCATCGACTTCCTGGTCCACAGGTTTACTAAAGACGGGGCAACCCCTCTGCCCGCCAAGGTAGACACGGTCCCCCATTTCCCCCAACCCAACACAATCAAAGGCCTTCAGGAATTTGTGGGTAAGGTAAATTTCTACCACCACTTCCTCCCTTCAGCAGCCCGAATCATGCGCCCCCTGTTCGCCCTGATGTCGGGTAAGGGCAAGGACATTACCTGGGACGAGGAGTCTGCTGCCGCTTTCATTAAAACCAAAAAAGCCTTGGCAAATGCCGCGATTCTAGTGCACCCCAGAATGGACGTCCCTACCACCCTCACAGTGGATGCATCTAACACGGCAGTCGGTGGGGGCTGGAACAACTCATCGAGAGTCGCTGGCAACCCCTGGCGTTTTTCAGCAAACACCTACGACCACCCAAGCTCAAATACAGTGCTTTCGACCAGGAACTGTTGGCGCTATACCTGGCAATCCGGCATTTCAGGTACTTCTTAGAAGGTCGGCCCTTCACCACGTTCACAGACCACAATCCGCTTACCTTTGCGTTCATGAAAGCATCCAACCCCTGGTCGTCCTGCCAGCAGCGACATCTGTCCTACATCTCCGAATACACGACGGATGTCCGGCATGTCTCGGGAAAGGACAAGCCCTAACATCCAAGCCCTGTCCCAGGGGGTAGACTATGAAGCACTGGCGGAGGCGCAGCAGGCAGACGAGGAGATCCCCAGTTACAGGACTGCAGTCTCCGGTTTGCAGCACCAGGACCTCCCCGTAGGCCCAGGTGAGAGGACCTACTCTGTGACGTCACCACCGGCCAACCACGCCCCGTCGACCCAGCAGCCTGGCGGCGGCACGGTTTCAACTCCATTCACAACTTAGCGCACCCCTCCATCAGGTCAACCGTCCAGATGGTAGCCAACAGGTTCGTTTGGCATGGACTCCGCAAGCAGGTCAGTGAATGGGCCAGAACGTGCATGCACTGCTAAACAGCCAAGGTGCAACGGCACTGCCCCAGTAGTTCCACCCCACCCACCGGCGTTTCAACCACATTCGTGTGGATATCGTGGGCCCCCTGCCAGTGTCATGAGGAGCGCAGCATCTCCTGACTATCGTGGACCGGTTCACAAGATGGCCAGAGGCGGTCCCGCTCACCGACACCACCTCCGAATCTTGCGCCCGAGCACTGATTGCCACCTGGGTATCTCGCTTTGGTGTACCGGCCGACATTACCTCCGACAGAGGCACCCAGTTCACCTCCAGCCTGTGGTCAGCTATGGCCAGCCTTTTGGGGACTCAGCTGCACCACACAACTGCCTACCACTCACAGTCGAACGGACTAGTGGAGCGTTTCCACCGTCACCTGAAGTCGGTTCTCATGGCCTGCCTCAAAGGGCCTAACTGGGTGGACGAGCTTCCCTGGGTCCTGCTCGGAATCCGCATGGCACCCAAAGAGGATCTGCACACCTCGTCAGCCAAGTTGGTGTACGGCGCACCCCTGGTCATCCCAGGAGAGTTCGTACCAGCCCCAAGGGGGCAAGAGGAAGAACCTGCAGCAGTCCTGGGCAGACTACGCGAGAGGCTTGGTAACCTGGCCCCCATACCCACTTCACAGCATAGACAGAACCCAACCTGCATATCCAATGACCTGCAAAACTGTAAGTTTGTTTTTCTACAACTGGGCGGACATCGGGCACTGCTACAGTGGCCCTACGAGGGGCCATTTACGGTGATCAGAAACAACGGGTCCACATTCGTGCTGGACATTGGGGGGAAAGAGGAGGTTTTCACGGTGGACCGACTCAAACCGACCCATGTGGACGGTGCAGCCGGTCGAGATTCAGGCACTGCGGCGCAGAGGCAGACCTCCCAAACAGAGTCCGACCCAGACTGAGGACATTGGGCGGTGTATCGCCAGTTCTGGGGGGGGGGGGGGGGCTTATGTGGTGACCCACTTCCCAGCACACTCTAACCGGCTGACAAAGCGGCGCGCGCCGGCATTGAGGCCGGTCCCAAAGAGGGCGCCAGGCCTTCTTCACCTGCAAGGGGAAAAGCCCGCACGCGGGACAGGACTGTGAATACGCACCCCCTACAGCATTCCTGCCTGGGGAGGGCAGGAACAGGAAGGCTCTAAAGCGAGGCCGCAAAGTTTGAATAAACGTCTTTCGCAACTGCAGCTCACCGACTACGTGTCATTATTTCAGCGCTGTGTGTAGCACACCACTACATGCTGGCCTTTATAAATCAGAGCATTGAGTATAGGAGTTGGGATGTAATGTTAAAATTGTACAAGGCATTGGTAAGGCTGAACTTGGAGTATTGTGTACAGTTCTGGTCACCGAATTATAGGAAAGATGTCAACAAAATAGAGAAAGTAGAGAGAAGACTTACTAGAATGTTACCTGGGTTTCAGCACCTAAGTTACAGGGAAAGGTTGAACAAGTTAGGTCTTTATTTTTCGGAGCGTAGAAGGTTGAGGGGGGACTTGATAGAGGTATTTAAAATAATGAGGGGGATAGGTAGAGTTGATGTTGATAGGCTTTTTTCCATTGAGAGTAGGGGAGGTTCAAACAAGAGGACATGAGTTGAGAGTTCGGGGGCAAAAGTTTAAGGGTAACACGAGGGGGAATTTCTTTACTCAGAGAGTGGTAGCTGTGTGGAACGAGCTTCCAGTAGAAGTGGTAGAGGCAGGTTCGATATTGTCATTTAAAGTAAAATTGGATGGGTATATGGACAGGAAAGGAATCAAGGGTTATGGGCTGAGTGCGGGTCAGTGGGACTAGGTGAGAGTAAGCATTCGGCATGGACTAGAAGGGCCAAGATGGCCTGTTTCTGTGCTGTGATTGTTATATAGTTATATGGACTGTACTCACACATCCAGTGCAGTAGGAAAAAACGATGGAAAACTGCAGCCCTGCTTGGACTGTGCCAGAGGCACTCATCCTGGCCCCCAGGATGGAGAGGTGGGCCTCAATGGATTAGATTACGAAAAGAGGTGATGAAAAGCCAGAAATGGTATGAGGTGTGGGGAATGATAGAGTTAGGAAGCCTAGGGTTAGGGACACACACACATACAGGAGCAGTTGATGCTGAAGCCTGATGTCCAGCCTCCAAAATATAAAAGTGGTAAGGGACATGGATAGAGTGTAGAGTCGCAGTCTGTTTCCCAGAGCAGGGGAGTCTAAAAGATAAGGCTCAGGAGAGGAAAAGGACTTAAAGAGGACCTGCAGGGAAGCTCTCTCCTCACAGAGAGTGATGATTGAGCTACTAGTAGAAGTGCCAAATGTGGGTACAATTGCTAAGCTTAAAAGACACTTGGGTAGAAAAGATTTAGAGGGATTCTGGCCAATAGAAGGCAAGCACAGGTAGGGTTGGCAAGGATGAAATGTGTAAAAAGCAAATCGCTGCACCGTCTGACTCTGCAAATCTTTGATAACTTTGTGATGGTGACATGGCTGGCAAGTGTTAAAATAGGAACAGGGAGAATGTGGAACATGTGGTCGAGCTTTTAAGAGGCATTTGTACAGGAATATGTGGCAGACCTGGGTATAACTACAATGTTCAAAAGGTATTTGTACAGGTTCATAGATATGAAAGGTTCAGAAGGATGTAAGCCACAGGAAAGCAAATGGAACCATCTCAGGTGAGCAGATTGTCCAACATGTACCAGTTGGACCAAAATCCTAAATAGTATAGGTTAGCACCATTGTGACCACTTCAATCACTTTGTACTGAAATGGACTTTTATCTTTACATAGAACATAGAAATCTACAGCACATTATAAGCCCTTCAATCCCCATGTGACCTACTCTAGAAACTGCCTAGAATTTCCCTACCACATGTATTCTAAGCTCCATCTATCTATTTAGAGTCTCCTAAGAGACCCTATTGTATCCGGTTCCACCACCGTCACTGGCCGTGCATTCCATGCACCCAGAACTCTCTCTGTGAAAAACTTACCCCTGACATCCCCTCAGTACCTATTTCCAAGCACCTTAAAACTATGCCCCCTCATGTTAGCCATTTCAGCCTTGGGAAAAAGTATCTGGCTATCCACACAATCAATGCCTCTCATCATCTTATACACCTCTATCAGGTCACCTCTCATCTTACGTTTCTCCAAGGAGAAAGGCCAAGTTCACTCAACCTATTCTCATAAGGCATGCTCCCTAATCTAGGCAACATCCTAGTAAATCTCTGCTCTCTCTCTAGAGTATCCACATCCTTCTTGTACTGAGGTGACCAGAACTGAACCCAGTACTCTAAGTGGGGTCTGACCAGGGTCTTATATAGCTGCAACATTACCTCACAGCTCTTCAACTCAATCCCACAGTTGATGAACAGACCAGACACTTTCATAACCACAGAGTCAACCTGCACAGCAGCCTTGAGTGTCCTATGGACACGGACCCCAACATCTCTCTGATCCTCCACACTACCAAGAGTCTTATCATTAATACTATATTCTGTCTTCAAAGCTGACCTACCAAAATGAACCACTTCGCACTTTTTATCTGGGTTGAACTCCAACTGCCACTTCTCAGCCCAGTTCTGCATCCTATCAATGTCCCGTTGTAACTTCTGGTAACCTTTCAGACTATCCACAACACCCCCAACTTCTGTGTCATCAGCAAACTTACTAACCCACCCTTCTACTTCCTCATTCAGGTCATTTATGAAAATCACACAGAGGAGGGGCCCCAGAACAGATCCCTGCACAACAGCACTGGTCACTGTCCTCCATGCAGAATACAAACTATCTACAAACACCCTTTGTCTTCTGTGGGCAAGCCAGCTCTGAATCCACAAAGCAATGTCCCCTTGGATCCCATGCTTCCTTACTTTCTGAATGAGTCTTGCATGGGGAACCTTATCAAATACCTTGCTGAAATCCATATACACTCTCCACCTTTATGAATGTGTTTTGTTTATTTGTGCTTGTCTTGTGAATGCTGCTTATATAATGCAATATTTCTGTGATGCTGTTTTATACTGTACCTGGGAACACATTTACTCCTGCTTATGACAATAAACTCAACTTGATTGGTTTTGACTCTATAACTGTATGACTTGATGACCCAGACCTATGTGTTAAAGGGAGGTGAAAAATGCTGATGCTCTGGGTGAGAAGGAAGATGGTCAGTCCTGTCTTGGGCCTTGGATCTGTGAGGCCCCACTGGTGAGTGAGGGGACAGGTTGCAGCAGAGATGGCAGTCAGTCCCATACCTATAACCTGAATGTGGATGCTGGCTGTGTCCTGGATGTTTTCAATCTGCACCTCCAGCTGGTAGATCCCCGAATGCTGACGCTCGGCCCTGCGGATGAACAGGATTGTGTCGCTGTCACTGTTGCGGACAGTGATGGTCTGGACATCCAGGGGCTTTTCATCCTTCAGCCACCTGACCTTTGGCCTGGGTTTGCCCTGCAAGAGGAAGAGGTACTTTCAGAGCTACAACCTCCAGGGGACCCACTTGCTGACCTAGAGCTTGGTTCTGGAAACACATCAGCCCGTGTGCATAAAGTCCTGATCCAAAACCCTTGCACAAATACTTCCTGCATCGTCAGAAAATAAACAGGTTTGGGGGAGGACCATCCAATCTGAACCTGCCCCACCATTCTTCAAGGTCTTGGCTGATGTTCTACCTTCCAGCACTATCCTTTGATTTCCTCATATTGAGAAACCTACCTAACTCTGTTCTCAGTAAACTCAACAACAGAGCTCAGCTCAGAGGCTTCCCAATGTCCATCACCTGCTTTGTGAAAAAATAATGAAACAGCTTGCCGCCTTTTCTCTTGTGTACTTCTCTATTCCTCTTTTCTCATTTATTTATTGAAGTTTTTATGTCTTGCACTGTATTGCTGCCACTTAACAACAAATTTAATTAGCACAACATTCCAGAACACCACCAACAAAATGCTGGAAGAACTCAACAGGTCAGGCAGCAACTTCAGAAATGAATCAACAGTCGACGTTTCAGGCTGAGACCCTTCATCAGGACTGGAGAGGAAGAGGGACGGTGCCAGAATAATGAGGTGGGGGAGGGGAAGGAGGACAATGTGGAAGGTTAAAAAGATAAAAGGTTGGAGAAAAAGGAATCTGATATGAAGAGGAGAGTTGACCATGGGAGAAAGGGAGGTGAGGAGAAGAGGCCAGAGTGGGGAAGAAGGTAAGGAGGAGGGGAAAATTACCAAGAGTTGGAGAAATCAATGTTTGTGCCATCACAAGGAGATCTGCAGATGCTGGAAATTCAAGCAACACACACAAAATGCTGGTGGAACGCAGCAGGCCAGGCAGCATCTATAGGGAGAAGCGCTGTCGACGTTTCGGGCCAAGACCCTTCATCAGGACTATCCGGACCCTGAGGACTTGTGGAAACTGTGTGGTGGTTTCGAACTTATAGTCTTTTAACATCTTTGGACCATTTTTACTGTGCCTATGGTCTTTTTTTTATCAATTATGCTGTTGTTTGCACTGTTGTAACTATGTGGTGTTGTGCAGGTCTTGTAGCTTTAGTTTTTGGTCTTGTTTTGTCTAGTGGCTTTGGAGCTCCTTTCCGGGGAACACGCTAAGATTAATACGCAGCAGCCTCTCTGGACTCTGGATTGGGGTTTGCCAAACGTTATGTGGATTTTCTGGTGTAGTCTGTTTTGTCATGTGCTTTTGTGATATCATTCTGGAGGAATGTTGTCTCATTTTTTAACTGCATTGCATTTGTGGTTTCTAAATGACAATAAACTGAATCTGAATCTGAGGTGTTGCTCCTCCATCCTGAGAGTGACCTCACTGTGACAGAAGAGAACACCATGGACTGGCCTGTCGGGATGTGGGTAAGAATTAAAATAGTTGGCCATCAGGAAATCCTGCCTTTTGGAGATGGAAGGGTGGTGCTTAACAAAGCAGTTCCCCGATCTACGTTGGGTCTCACCAATGTAGGGGAGGCCACATTGGGAGTATTGGATACAATAGATTCATAGGAGAACTGTTGCTTCACCTGGAAGGACTGTTTAGGGCGCTTATGCCACTTTTAGAGATAGGTGCCAGGAGGGAGATTAATGTGAAGAGACAAATTAAAAAAAAAGAATCACGGAGGGAGCAATCCCTACAGGAAGTGGAGAATGGAAGAAGGTAAAGCTGTGTTTGACGGTAGGGTCCGTTGAAGACGGTGTAAGTTGCAGAGAATGATGTCTTGGATGTGGCGGCTCATGGGTTAGTAAGTGACGACAAGAGGAACTCTACCACTGTTACTAACTGAGGGAAGATGGGGTCAGCTCAGGTACCTGGGAAATGAAGGAGATGCAGATGACGGCAACATCAATGTTAGAGGAAAGGAAATCATGTTCTTTGAAGAAGGAGAACATCTTTGATTTCCTGGAAAGGAATGCCCCATCCTGGGAACAGATGTGATGGACGCAAAGGAATCGGAAAGAAAGGAATGGCATTCTAACAGGAGACAGGGTTGGAAGAGATATGGTCAAGATACCTATGGGAATCATAGAGTTATAAATGATATCCATAGACAGTTTGTCTCCAGAGGCAGAAAGATCGTTAGAAATAGACCACTGAAAAGCCTGATTCTGATTCTAAAGACTACACACACTCAGTGACCACTTTATTAGGTACACCTGTTTGTTGATGCAAATATCTAATCAGCCAATCATGTGGCCACAACAAAATGCATAAAAGCATGAAGACACGGCCAAGAGGTTCAATGTCTTCAGATCAAATATCAGAACGGGGAAGGAATGTAATTTAAGTGACATTGACCATGGAATGAATGATTGTTGGTGCCAGGCAGTGATTTGAGTATCTCAGAAACTGCTAATCTGGGATTTTCACACACAGCAATGTCTAGAATTTACCAAGAATGGTACAATAAACAAAAAACATCCAGTGAGTAGTAGTTCAGTGGCTGAAAATACCTTATTGACGAGAGAGGTCAGATTGGTTTAGATAGGTCAGATAGCTGGATTGGTTTAAACTGACAGGAAGACGACAGTAACTCAAATGACTATGCATTACAACAGTGCACCTCTGAACAAACAACATGTCAAACGTTGAAGTGGATGGCTACAGCAGCAGGAGACCATGACCATACACTCAGTGGCCACTTCACTAGGTACAGGAGAAACTTAATATAGTTGCCAATGAGATATGTCAGTGATAACAAACATGATTATGTTGGGGCCTCCTGGCCTTAGATTCATTAGCCAGAGGGAATGTCCTGACTGCATTTACCCTTCCAAGTCTTTTAGTAGTTTTATAGTTCTGAAAGAGATTTCCCTTTGTGCTTCTGTATTCTGGAGAATATAATTCCAGTCTATGCAGTTTTTCACACAGTAGATGTTCCATCCTTGGAACCAGTTTGGTGAACTTTTGTGTCCCTCCATGAACCAAGTGTATCTTACTTAGCTGAGAAACCATAAATTGTGAACAATGCTCCAGGTGTTGTCTCACAAGGACCCAGTACAACTGCTCCCTATTACTTTTCACCAGTCATCTACTCTTGTTGTAAATACTAACATACCATTTGTCTTCCTAATCACATTCCGTCTCCATGCTGGCCATCAGTGCCTCGTACACGAACACACCCAGAACCTTATGAACATCAACACTGCCCAATCACCTATTTAACAAATACTCTGCTGTTCTGTTTTAGTCATACCCTACCCCTCCCTACACAGTGTGACCCTCCCTCAGTACCACCCCTCCCACAGTGTGACACTACTTCTGTGCCATCCTCTCTACATCAGCTCTGTTCAGTGTTCTCCCATTGGGAGGTCTCTCCAGACCTGTCCTGGGACTGTTCTACTGCAGGTTCCTGCCAATCTCATGTTTCATGCTCATTATGATCTACCCACGCTGCTCTTTTCCTGTTCCCTGTTATTGTTTTACCTTGTTCTACTGCATTGCACTGCAATGATTTGACCTGTACGAAAAGTGTGCAAAAGAGACATTTCATTGTATCTTTGAATACGTGACAATAATAAACCAATTCCATTTCCAATCCTAATACCAACATGGTGTCCGGGTTTGGTGAAGAGGACCCCAAGGCTGTGTTGCTGCCCTCTCTTGCCCCCCTCTCATGTGCTGCCACAAGTAGATCAAAAGGGCCATTGGAGACATCACAAACCTGGAGCACAAAACATATAGTAGATGGTGACCCCCTCTGGGAGGTAACCCTGCAGCAAAGAAGAAAGACTGAGAGCTTCTTGAACGTTTTTGAATGGGGTTCCTGGCGGGTGAATTTCTACCCACACCCTGCTACGACCCCTGACACCAATCAGTAGGACAGAGTGTTGCTGCTTAGCCCCCACCCAAGCCAGTCAGTCTAAGCTGTGGAAGAGGGGTTGCGTGCGGCATTCCCAGGGATGGCTTGTTTCCTGGTCAGGGCCCAGCCCCAGCTGCCACTCCCACCTCACTTCCCCACCCTACCTTTTGTTCCCACTCCACATTAGCCCCCTATCTCTGCCCCAAACCGCAATACCCCTGACCTGACACCCTTCTCCCATCCCACTTTCCTCTCCAGTCCAGCCCCCACCTCACCTGGAAAGGGATCATGAGGTTGACAGTCTCCCCCACCACCTTGACCAGCTTCTGTCGCAGGGCCCGCGGGAGGCAGATCCATGGCCGTTCTGGAAGGGAAAGCTGGTTTAAACCCGTGCCCAGACATTGGTAGCTCATGCAGATATCAAATCAGAGAGCATGAAGAACAGCTGGATGTTACGGGCAGAATGGCCTGCCTTCACATGTGTAACTCTGTAACCTTATGAAGCACTCAGATAGTTGAGCGGTGTCTGTGGGGAGGAACAACATTTCAGGTCTGCCTCCAACTCTGCTCCTCTCTGCCAGTTCTGAGAGTTGATGACACTGCAATGGGGGCTGGATCAGGGTTTGTATTCAGACCCAGAGTCTCTCACACCAGAGGGACAGTCTTATGGTCTTACAGAATCTCTGTGGCCTCACCCTGAGATCTAGCAGTCTTCTGAGCCTCCATGTGGGTTTGGGCCAGGGTGGCAGGAGAGGGTCCCTGTATGAGGTGTTCCTGGCTGGTGAGTGGATCGCAGCCTTGCAGACAGGTAGTGCCAACAGTGAGAGCTGCAGCAGGAGCTCTCCAGTGAACACCTCTTGTTGCAGAAAGGGTGTGGTGTTCCGAGAGGGAGCTGCTTTTCAACCCTCGGGTAGTTACAAGCCTTTTTGAGAAGCATTCTGGAGAGTGGCGGAAAGGGTTTCATACTGAAAGGCAGGCACTGACCCCTGTCACTGATTCAGCACTTCAGTTCCCAGACCCTGCTCCCTCCTCACCAGCACATCACTGCAGCTGAGAGGAAACAAAAGGGAGACTCTTAGCAGAGGGATGTATCGTAAGCATTTTATTTTCAGTCTGAGCTCTCACAACTGAGAAAGGTGATATTTATAATTCTCAGAATTGGATCCTGGACATTATACCCCTCTCCACAGACGCTACCCGATCCCACTCAGTGTTCCCAACAATCTCGGTTTTTATTTTGGGTTTCCAGCACATGCAGCTTCTCAATGTTATTGATCCAAGAGTGAGTGACAGGTGTTCCCCAGTAACAACACTCCCAAGTTACGGGTGATCCCCAATAACAATGTTCCACAGAGATGGATGATCCCCATTGACCATGTTCCACAGAGATGGGTGATCCCCCATGACCATGTTCCACAGAGATGGGTGATCCCCATTGACAGTGATCCACAGGGATGGGTGTTCCCTATTGACAGTGTTCCACAGAAATCGGTGTTCCCCAGTACCAATGTTCCACAGGGATGGGGTCTCCCCATTGATAGTGTACCACGAGATGGGGGTTCCCCATTGACAGTGTTCCACAGAGATGCGTGTTCCCCACAGACAGTGTTGCACAGAGATGGGTGTTCCCCAGTGATAGTGTTCCACAGGGATGGGTGTTCCCCACTGACAGTGTTCCACAGAGATAGGTGTTCCCTAGTGACAGTGTTCCACAGAGATGGGTGATCCCCGGTACGAATGTTCCACAGAGATGGGTGTTCCCCAGTGACAGTGTTCGACAGAGATGGTGTTCCCCAGAGACAGTGTTCCACAGAGATGGGCGTTCCCTTGTGACAGTGTTCCACAGATATGGGTGTTCTCTAGTGACAGTGTTCCACAGGGATGGGTGATCCCTAGTACCAATGTTCCACAGAGATGGGTGTTCCCTAGTGACAGTGTTCCACAGATATGTGTGTTCCCCAGAGACAGTGTTCCACAGGGATGGGTGATACCAAGTACCAATATTCCACAGAGATTGGTGTTCCCCAGTGACAGTGTTCCACAGAGATGGGTCTTCCCCAGTACCAATGTTCCACAGGGATGGTTGTTCCCCAGTACCAATGTTCCACAGGGATGGGTGTTTCCCAGTGACAGTGTTCCACAGAGATTGGTATTCCCCAGTGACAGTGTTCCACAGAGATGGCTGTTCCCCAGAGACAGTGTTCCACAGAGATGGGTGTTCCCCAGTGACAGTGTTCCACAGAGATGGGTGTTCCCCAGTGACAGTGTTCCACAGGGATGGGTGTTCCCCACTGACAGTGTTCCACAGAGATGGGTGATCCCAAGTACCAATGTTCCACAGAGATGGGTGTTCCCCAGAGACAGTGTTCCACAGAGATGGGTGTTCCCTAGTGACAGTGTTCCACAGGGTTGTGTGTTCCCTAGTGACAGTGTTCCATAGAGATGGGTGTTCCCTAGTGAGAGTGTTCCACAGATATGGGTGTTCTCTAGTGACAGTGTTCCACAGGGATGGGTGATCCCTAGTACCAATGTTCCACAGAGATGGGTGTTCCCTAGTGACAGTGTTCCACAGATATGTGTGTTCCCCAGAGACAGTGTTCCACAGGGATGGGTGATACCAAGTACCAATATTCCACAGAGATTGGTGTTCCCCAGTGACAGTGTTCCACAGAGATGGGTCTTCCCCAGTACCAATGTTCCACAGGGATGGTTGTTCCCCAGTGACAGTGTTCCACAGAGATGGCTGTTCCCCAGAGACAGTGTTCCACAGAGATGGGTGTTCCCCAGTGACAGTGTTCCACAGAGATGGGTGTTCCCCAGTGACAGTGTTCCACAGGGATGGGTGTTCCCCACTGACAGTGTTCCACAGAGATGGGTGATCCCAAGTACCAATGTTCCACAGAGATGGGTGTTCCCCAGAGACAGTGTTGCACAGAGATGGGTGTTCCCCAGTGATAGTGTTCCACAGGGATGGGTGTTCCCCACTGACAGTGTTCCACAGAGATAGGTGTTCCCTAGTGACAGTATTCCACAGAGATGGGTGATCCCCGGTACGAATGTTCCACAGAGATGGGTGTTCTCCAGTGACAGTGTTCGACAGAGATGGTGTTCCCCAGAGACAGTGTTCCACAGAGATGGGCGTTCCCTAGTGACAGTGTTCCACAGATATGGGTGTTCTCTAGTGACAGTGTTCCACAGGGATGGGTGATCCCTAGTACCAATGTTCCACAGAGATGGGTGTTCCCTAGTGACAGTGTTCCACAGATATGTGTGTTCCCCAGAGACAGTGTTCCACAGGGATGGGTGATACCAAGTACCAATATTCCACAGAGATTGGTGTTCCCCAGTGACAGTGTTCCACAGAGATGGGTCTTCCCCAGTACCAATGTTCCACAGGGATGGTTGTTCCAGAGTACCAATGTTACACAGAAATGGGTGTACCCCAGTGACAGTGTTCCACAGAGATGGGTGTTCCCCAATGACAGTGTTCCACAGAGATGGGTGTTCCCTATTGTCAGTGTTCCACAGAGATCGGTGATCCCCATTGACAGTGTTCCACAGAGATGGGTGATCCCCTGTACCAATGTTCCACAGAGATGGTTGATTCCCAGTGACAGTGTTCCACATATATGAGTGATCCCCAGAGGCTGTGTTCCAGAGGGATGGGTGATCCCCATTGACAGTGTCCCAGTGGGATGCGTGTTTCCCAGTGACAGTGTTCCACAGAGATGGGTGATCCCAAGTACCAATGTTCCACAGAGATGGGTGTTCCCCAGAGACAGTGTTGCACAGAGATGGGTGTTCCCCAGTGATAGTGTTCCACAGGGATGGGTGTTCCCCACTGACAGTGTTCCACAGAGATAGGTGTTCCCTAGTGACAGTGTTCCACAGAGATGGGTGATCCCCGGTACGAATGTTCCACAGAGATGGGTGTTCCCCAGTGACAGTGTTCGACAGAGATGGTGTTCCCCAGAGACAGTGTTCCACAGAGATGGGTCTTCCCCAGTACCAATGTTCCACAGGGATGGTTGTTCCCCAGTACCAATGTTCCACAGGGATGGGTGTTTCCCAGTGACAGTGTTCCACAGAGATTGGTATTCCCCAGTGACAGTGTTACACAGAGATGGGTCTTCCCCAGTACCAATGTTCCACAGGGATGGTTGTTCCCCAGTACCAATGTTCCACAGGGATGGGTGTTTCCCAGTGACAGTGTTCCACAGAGATTGGTATTCCCCAGTGACAGTGTTACACAGAGATGGCTGTTCCCCAGAGACAGTGTTCCACAGAGATGGGCGTTCCCTTGTGACAGTGTTCCACAGATATGGGTGTTCTCTAGTGACAGTGTTCCACAGGGATGGGTGATCCCTAGTACCAATGTTCCACAGAGATGGGTGTTCCCTAGTGACAGTGTTCCACAGATATGTGTGTTCCCCAGAGACAGTGTTCCACAGGGATGGGTGATACCAAGTACCAATATTCCACAGAGATTGGTGTTCCCCAGTGACAGTGTTCCACAGAGATGGGTCTTCCCCAGTACCAATGTTCCACAGGGATGGTTGTTCCCCAGTACCAATGTTCCACAGGGATGGGTGTTTCCCAGTGACAGTGTTCCACAGAGATGGCTGTTCCCCAGAGACAGTGTTCCACAGAGATGGGTGTTCCGTAGTGACAGTGTTCCACAGGGTTGGGTGTTCCCCAGTGAAAGTGTTCCACAGATATGGGTGTTCCCCAGTACCAATGTTACACAGAGATGGGTGTTCCCCAGTGACAGTGTTCCACAGAGATGGGTGTTCCCCAGTGACAGTGTTCCAGAGAGATGGGTGTTCCCCAGTGACAGTGTTCCACAGGGATGGGTGTTCCCCACTGACAGTGTTCCACAGAGATGGGTGATCCCAAGTACCAATGTTCCACAGAGATGGGTGTTCCCCAGAGACAGTGTTGCACAGAGATGGGTGTTCCCCAGTGATAGTGTTCCACAGGGATGGGTGTTCCCCACTGACAGTGTTCCACAGAGATAGGTGTTCCCTAGTGACAGTATTCCACAGAGATGGGTGATCCCCGGTACGAATGTTCCACAGAGATGGGTGTTCTCCAGTGACAGTGTTCAACAGAGATGGTGTTCCCCAGAGACAGTGTTCCACAGAGATGGGCGTTCCCTAGTGACAGTGTTCCACAGATATGGGTGTTCTCTAGTGACAGTGTTCCACAGGGATGGGTGATCCCTAGTACCAATGTTCCACAGAGATGGGTGTTCCCTAGTGACAGTGTTCCACAGATATGTGTGTTCCCCAGAGACAGTGTTCCACAGGGATGGGTGATACCAAGTACCAATATTCCACAGAGATTGGTGTTCCCCAGTGACAGTGTTCCACAGAGATGGGTCTTCCCCAGTACCAATGTTCCACAGGGATGGTTGTTCCCCAGTACCAATGTTACACAGAGATGGGTGTACCCCAGTGACAGTGTTCCACAGAGATGGGTGTTCCCCAATGACAGTGTTCCACAGAGATGGGTGTTCCCTATTGTCAGTGTTCCACAGAGATCGGTGATCCCCATTGACAGTGTTCCACAGAGATGGGTGATCCCCTGTACCAATGTTCCACAGAGATGGTTGATTCCCAGTGACAGTGTTCCACATATATGAGTGATCCCCAGAGGCTGTGTTCCAGAGGGATGGGTGATCCCCATTGACAGTGTCCCAGTGGGATGCGTGTTTCCCAGTGACAGTGTTCCACAGAGATGGGTGATCCCAAGTACCAATGTTCCACAGAGATGGGTGTTCCCCACTGACAGTGTTCTACAGAGATAGGTGTTCCCTAGTGACAGTGTTCCACAGAGATGGGTGATCCCCGGTACGAATGTTCCACAGAGATGGGTGTTCCCCAGTGACAGTGTTCGACAGAGATGGTGTTCCCCAGAGACAGTGTTCCACAGAGATGGGTCTTCCCCAGTACCAATGTTCCACAGGGATGGTTGTTCCCCAGTACCAATGTTCCACAGGGATGGGTGTTTCCCAGTGACAGTGTTCCACAGAGATTGGTATTCCCCAGTGACAGTGTTACACAGAGATGGGTCTTCCCCAGTACCAATGTTCCACAGGGATGGTTGTTCCCCAGTACCAATGTTCCACAGAGATGGTTGTTCCCCAGTGATAGTGTTCCACAGGGATGGGTGTTCCCCACTGACAGTGTTCCACAGAGATAGGTGTTCCCTAGTGACAGTGTTCCACAGGGATGGGTGATCCCTAGTACCAATGTTCCACAGAGATGGGTGTTCCCTAGTGACAGTGTTCCACAGATATGTGTGTTCCCCAGAGACAGTGTTGCACAGGGATGGGTGATACCAAGTACCAGTATTCCACAGAGATTGGTGTTCCCCAGTGACAGTGTTCCACAGAGATGGGTCTTCCCCAGTACCAATGTTCCACAGGGATGGTTGTTCCCCAGTACCAATGTTCCACAGGGATGGGTGTTTCCCAGTGACAGTGTTCCACAGAGATTGGTATTCCCCAGTGACAGTGTTACACAGAGATGGCTGTTCCCCAGAGACAGTGTTCCACAGAGATGGGTGTTCCGTAGTGACAGTGTTCCACAGGGTTGGGTGTTCCCCAGTGAAAGTGTTCCACAGATATGGGTGTTCCCCAGTACCAATGTTACACAGAGATGGGTGTACCCCAGTGACAGTGTTCCACAGAGATGGGTGTTCCCCAATGACAGTGTTCCACAGAGATGTGTGTTCCCTAGTCACGGTGTTCCACAGAGATCGGTGATCCCCAGTACCAATGTTCCACAGAGATGGGTGTTCCCCAGAGAGAGTGTTCCACAGGGATGGTTGATGCTCAGTGACAGTGTTCCAAAGAGATGGGTGATCCCCTGTACCAATGTTCCACAGAGATGGTTGATTCCCAGTGACAGTGTCCCAGTGGGATGCGTGTTTCCCAGTGACAGTGTTCCACAGAGATGGGTGATCCCAAGTACCAATGTTCCTCAGAGATGGGTGTTCCCCAGAGACAGTGTTCCACAGAGATTGGTGTTCCCCAGTGACAGTGTTCCACAGAGATGGGTGTTCCCCAGTACCAATGTTCCACAGAGATGGGTGTTCCCCAGAGACAGTGTTGCACAGAGATGGGTGTTCCCCAGTGATAGTGTTCCACAGGGATGGGTGTTCCCCACTGACAGTGTTCCACAGAGATAGGTGTTCCCTAGTGACAGTGTTCCACAGAGATGGGTGATCCCCGGTACGAATGTTCCACAGAGATGGGTGTTCCCCAGTGACAGTGTTCGACAGAGATGGTGTTCCCCAGAGACAGTGTTCCACAGAGATGGGCGTTCCCTTGTGACAGTGTTCCACAGATATGGGTGTTCTCTAGTGACAGTGTTCCACAGGGATGGGTGATCCCTAGTACCAATGTTCCACAGAGATGGGTGTTCCCTAGTGACAGTGTTCCACAGATATGTGTGTTCCCCAGAGACAGTGTTCCACAGGGATGGGTGATACCAAGTACCAATATTCCACAGAGATTGGTGTTCCCCAGTGACAGTGTTCCACAGAGATGGGTCTTCCCCAGTACCAATGTTCCACAGGGATGGTTGTTCCCCAGTACCAATGTTCCACAGGGATGGGTGTTTCCCAGTGACAGTGTTCCACAGAGATTGGTATTCCCCAGTGACAGTGTTCCACAGAGATGGCTGTTCCCCAGAGACAGTGTTCCACAGAGATGGGTGTTCCGTAGTGACAGTGTTCCACAGGGTTTGGTGTTCCCCAGTGAAAGTGTTCCACAGATATGGGTGTTCCCCAGTACCAATGTTACACAGAGATGGGTGTTCCCCAGTGACAGTGTTCCACAGAGATGGGTGTTCCCCAGTGACAGTGTTCCAGAGAGATGGGTGTTCCCCAGTGACAGTGTTCCACAGGGATGGGTGTTCCCCACTGACAGTGTTCCACAGAGATGGGTGATCCCAAGTACCAATGTTCCACAGAGATGGGTGTTCCCCAGAGACAGTGTTGCACAGAGATGGGTGTTCCCCAGTGATAGTGTTCCACAGGGATGGGTGTTCCCCACTGACAGTGTTCCACAGAGATAGGTGTTCCCTAGTGACAGTATTCCACAGAGATGGGTGATCCCCGGTACGAATGTTCCACAGAGATGGGTGTTCTCCAGTGACAGTGTTCAACAGAGATGGTGTTCCCCAGAGACAGTGTTCCACAGAGATGGGCGTTCCCTAGTGACAGTGTTCCACAGATATGGGTGTTCTCTAGTGACAGTGTTCCACAGGGATGGGTGATCCCTAGTACCAATGTTCCACAGAGATGGGTGTTCCCTAGTGACAGTGTTCCACAGGGATGGGTGATCCCTAGTACCAATGTTCCACAGAGATTGGTGTTCTCTAGTGACAGTATTCCACAGGGATGGGTGATACCAAGTACCAATGTTCCACAGAGATGGGTGTTCCCCAGAGACAATGGTCCACAGAGATGGGTGTTCCCAAGTGACAGTGTTCCACAGGGTTGTGTGTTCCCTAGTGACAGTGTTGCACAGAGATGGGTGTTCCCCAGTGACAGTGTTCCACAGGGATGTGTGTTCCCCACTGACAGTGTTCCACAGAGATAGGTGCTCCCATCGTCAGTGTTCAACAGAGATGGTGTTCCCCAGAGACAGTGTTCCTCAGAGATGGGCGTTCCCTAGTGACAGTGTTCCACAGATATGGGTGTTCTCTAGTGACAGTGTTCCACAGGGATGGGTGATCCCTAGTACCAATGTTCCACAGAGATGGGTGTTCCCTAGTGACAGTGTTCCACAGATATGTGTGTTCCCCAGAGACAGTGTTCCACAGGGATGGGTGATACCAAGTACCAATATTCCACAGAGATTGGTGTTCCCCAGTGACAGTGTTCCACAGAGATGGGTCTTCCCCAGTACCAATGTTCCACAGGGATGGTTGTTCCCCAGTACCAATGTTACACAGAGATGGGTGTACCCCAGTGACAGTGTTCCACAGAGATGGGTGTTCCCCAATGACAGTGTTCCACAGAGATGGGTGTTCCCTATTGTCAGTGTTCCACAGAGATCGGTGATCCCCATTGACAGTGTTCCACAGAGATGGGTGATCCCCTGTACCAATGTTCCACAGAGATGGTTGATTCCCAGTGACAGTGTTCCACATATATGAGTGATCCCCAGAGGCTGTGTTCCAGAGGGATGGGTGATCCCCATTGACAGTGTCCCAGTGGGATGCGTGTTTCCCAGTGACAGTGTTCCACAGAGATGGGTGATCCCAAGTACCAATGTTCCACAGAGATGGGTGTTCCCCACTGACAGTGTTCCACAGAGATAGGTGTTCCCTAGTGACAGTGTTCCACAGAGATGGGTGATCCCCGGTACGAATGTTCCACAGAGATGGGTGTTCCCCAGTGACAGTGTTCGACAGAGATGGTGTTCCCCAGAGACAGTGTTCCACAGAGATGGGTCTTCCCCAGTACCAATGTTCCACAGGGATGGTTGTTCCCCAGTACCAATGTTCCACAGGGATGGGTGTTTCCCAGTGACAGTGTTCCACAGAGATTGGTATTCCCCAGTGACAGTGTTACACAGAGATGGGTCTTCCCCAGTACCAATGTTCCACAGGGATGGTTGTTCCCCAGTACCAATGTTCCACAGAGATGGTTGTTCCCCAGTGATAGTGTTCCACAGGGATGGGTGTTCCCCACTGACAGTGTTCCACAGAGATAGGTGTTCCCTAGTGACAGTGTTCCACAGAGATGGGTGATCCCCGGTACGAATGTTCCACAGAGATGGGTGTTCCCCAGTGACAGTGTTCGACAGAGATGGTGTTCCCCAGAGACAGTGTTCCACAGAGATGGGTCTTCCCCAGTACCAATGTTCCACAGGGATGGTTGTTCCCCAGTACCAATGTTCCACAGGGATGGGTGTTTCCCAGTGACAGTGTTCCACAGAGATTGGTATTCCCCAGTGACAGTGTTACACAGAGATGGGTCTTCCCCAGTACCAATGTTCCACAGGGATGGTTGTTCCCCAGTACCAATGTTCCACAGGGATGGGTGTTTCCCAGTGACAGTGTTCCACAGAGATTGGTATTCCCCAGTGACAGTGTTACACAGAGATGGCTGTTCCCCAGAGACAGTGTTCCACAGATATGGGTGTTCCCCAGTACCAATGTTACACAGAGATGGGTGTACCCCAGTGACAGTGTTCCACAGAGATGGGTGTTCCCCAATGACAGTGTTCCACAGAGATGTGTGTTCCCTAGTCACGGTGTTCCACAGAGATCGGTGATCCCCAGTACCAATGTTCCACAGAGATGGGTGTTCCCCAGAGAGAGTGTTCCACAGGGATGGTTGATGCTCAGTGACAGTGTTCCACAGAGATGGGTGATCCCCTGTACCAATGTTCCACAGAGATGGTTGATTCCCAGTGACAGTGTCCCAGTGGGATGCGTGTTTCCCAGTGACAGTGTTCCACAGAGATGGGTGATCCCAAGTACCAATGTTCCTCAGAGATGGGTGTTCCCCAGAGACAGTGTTGCACAGAGATGGGTGTTCCCCAGTGATAGTGTTCCACAGGGATGGGTGTTCCCCACTGACAGTGTTCCACAGAGATAGGTGTTCCCTAGTGACAGTGTTCCACAGAGATGGGTGATCCCCGGTACGAATGTTCCACAGAGATGGGTGTTCCCCAGTGACAGTGTTCGACAGAGATGGTGTTCCCCAGAGACAGTGTTCCACAGAGATGGGCGTTCCCTTGTGACAGTGTTCCACAGATATGGGTGTTCTCTAGTGACAGTGTTCCACAGGGATGGGTGATCCCTAGTACCAATGTTCCACAGAGATGGGTGTTCCCTAGTGACAGTGTTCCACAGATATGTGTGTTCCCCAGAGACAGTGTTCCACAGGGATGGGTGATACCAAGTACCAATATTCCACAGAGATTGGTGTTCCCCAGTGACAGTGTTCCACAGAGATGGGTCTTCCCCAGTACCAATGTTCCACAGGGATGGGTGTTCCCCAGTGAAAGTGTTCCACAGATATGGGTGTTCCCCAGTACCAATGTTACACAGAGATGGGTGTTCCCCAGTGACAGTGTTCCACAGAGATGGGTGTTCCCCAGTGACAGTGTTCCAGAGAGATGGGTGTTCCCCAGTGACAGTGTTCCACAGGGATGGGTGTTCCCCACTGACAGTGTTCCACAGAGATGGGTGATCCCAAGTACCAATGTTCCACAGAGATGGGTGTTCCCCAGAGACAGTGTTGCACAGAGATGGGTGTTCCCCAGTGATAGTGTTCCACAGGGATGGGTGTTCCCCACTGACAGTGTTCCACAGAGATAGGTGTTCCCTAGTGACAGTATTCCACAGAGATGGGTGATCCCCGGTACGAATGTTCCACAGAGATGGGTGTTCTCCAGTGACAGTGTTCAACAGAGATGGTGTTCCCCAGAGACAGTGTTCCACAGAGATGGGCGTTCCCTAGTGACAGTGTTCCACAGATATGGGTGTTCTCTAGTGACAGTGTTCCACAGGGATGGGTGATCCCTAGTACCAATGTTCCACAGAGATGGGTGTTCCCTAGTGACAGTGTTCCACAGGGATGGGTGATCCCTAGTACCAATGTTCCACAGAGATTGGTGTTCTCTAGTGACAGTATTCCACAGGGATGGGTGATACCAAGTACCAATGTTCCACAGGGATGGTTGTTCCCCAGTACCAATGTTCCACAGGGATGGGTGTTTCCCAGTGACAGTGTTCCACAGAGATGGGTGTTCCCCAGTGGCAGTGTTCGACAGAGATGGTGTTCCCCAGAGACAGTGTTCCACAGAGATGGGTGTTCTCTAGTGACAGTGTTCCACAGGGATGGGTGATCCCTAGTACCAATGTTCCACAGAGATTGGTGTTCTCTAGTGACAGTATTCCACAGGGATGGGCGATACCAAGTACCAATGTTCCACAGAGATGGGTGTTCCCCAGAGACAATGGTCCACAGAGATGGGTGTTCCCAAGTGACAGTGTTCCACAGGGTTGTGTGTTCCCTAGTGACAGTGTTCCACAGAGATGGGTGTTCCCCAGAGACAGTGTTGCACAGAGATGGGTGTTCCCCAGTGACAGTGTTCCACAGGGATGTGTGTTCCCCACTGACAGTGTTCCACAGAGATAGGTGCTCCCATCGTCAGTGTTCCACAGAGATGGGTGGTCCCCAGTACCAAGGTTCCACAGGGATGGGTGTTCCCCAGTACCAATGTTCCACAGGGATGGGTGTTTCCCAGTGACAGTGTTGCACAGAGATGGGTGTTCCCCAGTGACAGTGTTCCACAGGGATGGGTGTTCCCCACTGACAGTGTTCCACAGAGATAGGTGTTCCCTATTGTCAGTATTCCACAGAGATGGGTGATCCCCAGTACCAAGGTTCCACAGGGATGGGGTTTCCCCATTGATAGTGTTCCACAGAGATGGGTGTTCCCCATTGACAGTGTTCCACAGGGATGGGTGCTCTCCAGAGACAGTGTTCTACAGAGATGGGTGTTCCCTAGTGACAGTGTTCCACAGGGTTGGGTGTTCCCCAGTGAAAGTGTTCCACAGATATGGGTGTTCCCCAGTACCAATGTTACACAGAAATGGGTGTACCCCAGTGACAGTCTTCCACAGAGATGGGTGTTCCCCAATGACAGTGTTCCACAGAGATGGGAGTTCCCTATTGTCAGTGTTCCACAGAGATGGGTGATTTCCAATACCAATGTTCCACAGGGATGGGGTTTCCCTATAGATAGAGTTGCACACACATGAGTGTTCCCCATTGACAGTGTTCCACAGAGATGGGTGATCCCATTGACAGGGTTCCACAGGGATGGGGTTCCCCATTGACAGTGTTGCACAGGGATGGGTGTTCCCCAGAGACCGTGTTCCACTGAGATGGTTGTTCCCTATTGTCAGTGTTCCACAGAGATGGGTGTTCCCCAGTACCAATGTTACACAGAGATGGGTGTACCCCAGTGACAGTGTTCCACAGAGATGGGTGTTCCCCAATGACAGTGTTCCACAGATATGGGTGTTCCCCAGAGACAGAGTTCAACAGGGATGTGTGATACCAAGTACCAATGTTCCACAGAGATGGGTGTTCCCCAGTGACAGTGTTCCACAGAGATGGGTGTTCCCCAGTACCAGTGTTCCACAGGGATGTGTGTTCCCCAGTGCCGATGTTCCACAGGGATGGGTGATCCCCAGTGACAGTGTTCCACAGATATGGGTGTACCCGAGAGACAGTGTTCCACAGAGATGGGTGATCCCAAGTACCAATGTTCCACAGAGATGGGTGATCCCCAGTGATAGTGTTCCACAGCGATGGGTGATCCCCAGTGACAGTGTTCCACAGGGATGGGTGTTCCCCAGTGACAGTGTTCCACAGATATGAGTGATCCCCAGAGACTGTGTTCCACAGAGATGGGTGTTCCCTAGTGACAGTGTTCCACAGGGTTGTGTGTTGCCTAGTGACAGTGTTCCACAGAGATGGGTGTTCCCCAGAGATAGTGTTCCACAGAGATGGGTGTTCCGCAGAGACAGTGTTCCATACAGATAGGTGTTCCCTAGTGACAGTGTTCCACAGGGTTGTGTATTCCCTAGTCACAGTGTTCCACAGATATGGGTGTTCCCCAGTACCAATGTTACACAGAAATGGGTGTACCCCAGTGACAGTCTTCCACAGAGATGGGTGTTCCCCAATGACAGTGTTCCACAGAGATGGGAGTTCCCTATTGTCAGTGTTCCACAGAGATGGGTGATTTCCAATACCAATGTTCCACAGGGATGGGGTTTCCCTATAGATAGAGTTGCACACACATGAGTGTTCCCCATTGACAGTGTTCCACAGAGATGGGTGATCCCATTGACAGGGTTCCACAGGGATGGGGTTCCCCATTGACAGTGTTGCACAGGGATGGGGGTTCCCCAGAGACCGTGTTCCACTGAGATGGTTGTTCCCTATTGTCAGTGTTCCACAGAGATGGGTGTTCCCCAGTACCAATGTTACACAGAGATGGGTGTACCCCAGTGACAGTGTTCCACAGAGATGGGTGTTCCCCAATGACAGTGTTCCACAGATATGGGTGTTCCCCAGAGACAGTGTTCAACAGGGATGTGTGATACCAAGTACCAATGTTCCACAGAGATGGGTGTTCCCCAGTGACAGTGTTCCACAGAGATGGGTGTTCCCCAGTACCAGTGTTCCACAGGGATGTGTGTTCCCCAGTGCCAATGTTCCACAGGGATGGGTGATCCCCAGTGACAGTGTTCCACAGATATGGGTGTACCCGAGAGACAGTGTTCCACAGAGATGGGTGATCCCAAGTACCAATGTTCCACAGAGATGGGTGATCCCCAGTGATAGTGTTCCACAGCGATGGGTGATCCCCAGTGACAGTGTTCCACAGGGATGGGTGTTCCCCAGTGACAGTGTTCCTCAGATATGGGTGTTCCCTAGTGACAGTGTTCCACAGGGTTGTGTGTTGCCTAGTGACAGTGTTCCACAGAGATGGGTGTTCCCCAGAGAGAGTGTTCCACAGAGATGTGTGTTCCCCAGAGACAGTGTTCCATAGAGATGGGTGTTCCCTAGTGACAGTGTTCCACAGGGTTGTGTGTTCCCTAGTGACAGTGTTCCACAGAGATGTGTTTTCCCTAGTCACAGTGTTCCAAAGAGATGGGTGATCCCCAGTACCAATGTTCCACAGAGATGGGTGTTCCCCAGAGACAGTGTTCCACAGGGATGGTTGATGCTCAGTGACAGTGTTCCACAGAGATCGGTGATCCCCATTGACAGTGTTCCACACAGATGGGTGATCCCCTGTACCAATGTTCCACGGAGATGGTTGATTCCCAGTGACAGTGTTCCACAGAGATGGGTGTTCCCCAGTGACAGTGTTCCACAGGGATGGGTGTTCCGCAGTGACAGTGTTCCACAGATATGAGTGATCCCCAGAGACAGTTCCAGAGGGATGGGTGATCCCCATTGACAGTGTCCCAGTGGGATGCGTGTTTCCCAGTGACAGTGTTCCACAGAGATGGGTGATCACAAGTACCAATGTTCCACAGAGATGGGTGTTCCCCAGAGACAGTGTTCCACAGAGATTGGTGTTCCCCAGTGACAGTGTTCCACAGAGATGGATGTTCCCCAGTACCAATGTTCCACACGGATGCGTGTTTCCCAGTGACAGTGTTGCACAGAGATGGGTGTTCCCCAGTGACAGTGTTCCACAGGGATGGGTGTTCCCCACTGACAGTGTTCCACAGAGATAGGTGTTCCCTATTGTCAGTGTTCCACAGAGATGGGTGATCCCCAGTACCAAGGTTCCACAGGGATGGGGTTTCCCCATTGATAGTGTTCCACAGAGATCGGTGTTCCCCATTGACAGTGTTCCACAGGGATGGGTGCTCTCCAGAGACCGTGTTTCACAGAGATGGGTGATCCCCAGTGACAGTGCTCCACAGAGATGGGTGTTCCCCAGAGACAGTGTTCTACAGAGATGGGTGTTCCCTAGTGACAGTGTTCCACAGGGTTGGGTGTTCCCCAGTGAAAGTGTTCCACAGATATGGGTGTTCCCCAGTACCAATGTTACATAGAGATGGGTGTACCCCAGTGACAGTGTTCCACAGACATGGGTGTTCCCCAATGACAGTGTTCCACAGAGATGGGTGTTCCCTATTGTCAGTGTTCCACAGAGATGGGTGATTTCCAATACCAATGTTCCACAGGGATGGGGTTTCCCTATAGATAGTGTTGGACACACATGAGTGTTCCCCATTGGCAGTGTTCCACAGAGATGGGTGATCCCATTGACAGGGTTCCACAGGGATGGGGTTCCCCATTGACAGTGTTGCACAGGGATGGGTGTTCCCCAGAGACCGTGTTCCACTGAGATGGGTGATCCCCAATGACAGTGTTCCACAGAGATGGGTGTTTCCTAGTGACAGTGTTCCACACAGATGGGTGTTCCCTAGTGACAGTGTTCCACAGGGATGGGTGATCCCTAGTACCAATGTTCCACAGAGATGCGTGTTCCCCAGAGACAGTGTTCCACAGAGATGGGTGTTCCCCAGTACCAGTGTTCCACAGAGATGGGCGTTCCCTAGTGACAGTGTTCCACAGATATGGGTGTTCTCTAGTGACAGTGTTCCACAGGGATGGGTGATCCCTAGTACCAATGTTCCACAGAGATGGGTGTTCCCTAGTGACAGTGTTCCACAGGGATGGGTGATCCCTAGTACCAATGTTCCACAGAGATTGGTGTTCTCTAGTGACAGTATTCCACAGGGATGGGTGATACCAAGTACCAATGTTCCACAGAGATGGGTGTTCCCCAGAGACAATGGTCCACAGAGATGGGTGTTCCCAAGTGACAGTGTTCCACAGGGTTGTGTGTCCCCTAGTGACAGTGTTCCACAGAGATGGGTGTTCCCCAGAGACAGTGTTGCACAGAGATGGGTGTTCCCCAGTGACAGTGTTCCACAGGGATGTGTGTTCCCCACTGACAGTGTTCCACAGAGATAGGTGCTCCCATCGTCAGTGTTCAACAGAGATGGTGTTCCCCAGAGACAGTGTTCCACAGAGATGGGCGTTCCCTAGTGACAGTGTTCCACAGATATGGGTGTTCTCTAGTGACAGTGTTCCACAGGGATGGGTGATCCCTAGTACCAATGTTCCACAGAGATGGGTGTTCCCTAGTGACAGTGTTCCACAGATATGTGTGTTCCCCAGAGACAGTGTTCCACAGGGATGGGTGATACCAAGTACCAATATTCCACAGAGATTGGTGTTCCCCAGTGACAGTGTTCCACAGAGATGGGTCTTCCCCAGTACCAATGTTCCACAGGGATGGTTGTTCCCCAGTACCAATGTTACACAGAGATGGGTGTACCCCAGTGACAGTGTTCCACAGAGATGGGTGTTCCCCAATGACAGTGTTCCACAGAGATGGGTGTTCCCTATTGTCAGTGTTCCACAGAGATCGGTGATCCCCATTGACAGTGTTCCACAGAGATGGGTGATCCCCTGTACCAATGTTCCACAGAGATGGTTGATTCCCAGTGACAGTGTTCCACATATATGAGTGATCCCCAGAGGCTGTGTTCCAGAGGGATGGGTGATCCCCATTGACAGTGTCCCAGTGGGATGCGTGTTTCCCAGTGACAGTGTTCCACAGAGATGGGTGATCCCAAGTACCAATGTTCCACAGAGATGGGTGTTCCCCACTGACAGTGTTCCACAGAGATAGGTGTTCCCTAGTGACAGTGTTCCACAGAGATGGGTGATCCCCGGTACGAATGTTCCACAGAGATGGGTGTTCCCCAGTGACAGTGTTCGACAGAGATGGTGTTCCCCAGAGACAGTGTTCCACAGAGATGGGTCTTCCCCAGTACCAATGTTCCACAGGGATGGTTGTTCCCCAGTACCAATGTTCCACAGGGATGGGTGTTTCCCAGTGACAGTGTTCCACAGAGATTGGTATTCCCCAGTGACAGTGTTACACAGAGATGGGTCTTCCCCAGTACCAATGTTCCACAGGGATGGTTGTTCCCCAGTACCAATGTTCCACAGAGATGGTTGTTCCCCAGTGATAGTGTTCCACAGGGATGGGTGTTCCCCACTGACAGTGTTCCACAGAGATAGGTGTTCCCTAGTGACAGTGTTCCACAGAGATGGGTGATCCCCGGTACGAATGTTCCACAGAGATGGGTGTTCCCCAGTGACAGTGTTCGACAGAGATGGTGTTCCCCAGAGACAGTGTTCCACAGAGATGGGTCTTCCCCAGTACCAATGTTCCACAGGGATGGTTGTTCCCCAGTACCAATGTTCCACAGGGATGGGTGTTTCCCAGTGACAGTGTTCCACAGAGATTGGTATTCCCCAGTGACAGTGTTACACAGAGATGGGTCTTCCCCAGTACCAATGTTCCACAGGGATGGTTGTTCCCCAGTACCAATGTTCCACAGGGATGGGTGTTTCCCAGTGACAGTGTTCCACAGAGATTGGTATTCCCCAGTGACAGTGTTACACAGAGATGGCTGTTCCCCAGAGACAGTGTTCCACAGATATGGGTGTTCCCCAGTACCAATGTTACACAGAGATGGGTGTACCCCAGTGACAGTGTTCCACAGAGATGGGTGTTCCCCAATGACAGTGTTCCACAGAGATGTGTGTTCCCTAGTCACGGTGTTCCACAGAGATCGGTGATCCCCAGTACCAATGTTCCACAGAGATGGGTGTTCCCCAGAGACAGTGTTCCACAGGGATGGTTGATGCTCAGTGACAGTGTTCCACAGAGATGGGTGATCCCCTGTACCAATGTTCCACAGAGATGGTTGATTCCCAGTGACAGTGTCCCAGTGGGATGCGTGTTTCCCAGTGACAGTGTTCCACAGAGATGGGTGTTCCCCAGTGACAGTGTTCCACAGGGATGGGTGTTCCGCAGTGACAGTGTTCCACAGATATGAGTGATCCCCAGAGACAGTTCCAGAGGGATGGGTGATCCCCATTGACAGTGTCCCAGTGGGATGCGTGTTTCCCAGTGACAGTGTTCCACAGAGATGGGTGATCACAAGTACCAATGTTCCACAGAGATGGGTGTTCCCCAGAGACAGTGTTCCACAGAGATTGGTGTTCCCCAGTGACAGTGTTCCACAGAGATGGATGTTCCCCAGTACCAATGTTCCACACGGATGCGTGTTTCCCAGTGACAGTGTTGCACAGAGATGGGTGTTCCCCAGTGACAGTGTTCCACAGGGATGGGTGTTCCCCACTGACAGTGTTCCACAGAGATAGGTGTTCCCTATTGTCAGTGTTCCACAGAGATGGGTGATCCCCAGTACCAAGGTTCCACAGGGATGGGGTTTCCCCATTGATAGTGTTCCACAGAGATCGGTGTTCCCCATTGACAGTGTTCCACAGGGATGGGTGCTCTCCAGAGACCGTGTTTCACAGAGATGGGTGATCCCCAGTGACAGTGCTCCACAGAGATGGGTGTTCCCCAGAGACAGTGTTCTACAGAGATGGGTGTTCCCTAGTGACAGTGTTCCACAGGGTTGGGTGTTCCCCAGTGAAAGTGTTCCACAGATATGGGTGTTCCCCAGTACCAATGTTACATAGAGATGGGTGTACCCCAGTGACAGTGTTCCACAGACATGGGTGTTCCCCAATGACAGTGTTCCACAGAGATGGGTGTTCCCTATTGTCAGTGTTCCACAGAGATGGGTGATTTCCAATACCAATGTTCCACAGGGATGGGGTTTCCCTATAGATAGTGTTGGACACACATGAGTGTTCCCCATTGGCAGTGTTCCACAGAGATGGGTGATCCCATTGACAGGGTTCCACAGGGATGGGGTTCCCCATTGACAGTGTTGCACAGGGATGGGTGTTCCCCAGAGACCGTGTTCCACTGAGATGGGTGATCCCCAATGACAGTGTTCCACAGAGATGGGTGTTTCCTAGTGACAGTGTTCCACACAGATGGTGTTCCCTAGTGACAGTGTTCCACAGGGATGGGTGATCCCTAGTACCAATGTTCCACAGAGATGCGTGTTCCCCAGAGACAGTGTTCCACAGAGATGGGTGTTCCCCAGTACCAGTGTTCCACAGAGATGGGCGTTCCCTAGTGACAGTGTTCCACAGATATGGGTGTTCTCTAGTGACAGTGTTCCACAGGGATGGGTGATCCCTAGTACCAATGTTCCACAGAGATGGGTGTTCCCTAGTGACAGTGTTCCACAGGGATGGGTGATCCCTAGTACCAATGTTCCACAGAGATTGGTGTTCTCTAGTGACAGTATTCCACAGGGATGGTGATACCAAGTACCAATGTTCCACAGAGATGGGTGTTCCCCAGAGACAATGGTCCACAGAGATGGGTGTTCCCAAGTGACAGTGTTCCACAGGGTTGTGTGTTCCCTAGTGACAGTGTTCCACAGAGATGGGTGTTCCCCAGAGACAGTGTTGCACAGAGATGGGTGTTCCCCAGTGACAGTGTTCCACAGGGATGTGTGTTCCCCACTGACAGTGTTCCACAGAGATAGGTGCTCCCATCGTCAGTGTTCAACAGAGATGGTGTTCCCCAGAGACAGTGTTCCACAGAGATGGGCGTTCCCTAGTGACAGTGTTCCACAGATATGGGTGTTCTCTAGTGACAGTGTTCCACAGGGATGGGTGATCCCTAGTACCAATGTTCCACAGAGATGGGTGTTCCCTAGTGACAGTGTTCCACAGATATGTGTGTTCCCCAGAGACAGTGTTCCACAGGGATGGGTGATACCAAGTACCAATATTCCACAGAGATTGGTGTTCCCCAGTGACAGTGTTCCACAGAGATGGGTCTTCCCCAGTACCAATGTTCCACAGGGATGGTTGTTCCCCAGTACCAATGTTACACAGAGATGGGTGTACCCCAGTGACAGTGTTCCACAGAGATGGGTGATCCCCATTGACAGTGTTCCACAGAGATGGGTGATCCCTGTACCAATGTTCCACAGAGATGGTTGATTCCCAGTGACAGTGTTCCACATATATGAGTGATCCCCAGAGGCTGTGTTCCAGAGGGATGGGTGATCCCCATTGACAGTGTCCCAGTGGGATGCGTGTTTCCCAGTGACAGTGTTCCACAGAGATGGGTGATCCCAAGTACCAATGTTCCACAGAGATGGGTGTTCCCCACTGACAGTGTTCCACAGAGATAGGTGTTCCCTAGTGACAGTGTTCCACAGAGATGGGTGATCCCCGGTACGAATGTTCCACAGAGATGGGTGTTCCCCAGTGACAGTGTTCGACAGAGATGGTGTTCCCCAGAGACAGTGTTCCACAGAGATGGGTCTTCCCAGTACCAATGTTCCACAGGGATGGTTGTTCCCCAGTACCAATGTTCCACAGGGATGGTGTTTCCCAGTGACAGTGTTCCACAGAGATTGGTATTCCCCAGTGACAGTGTTACACAGAGATGGGTCTTCCCCAGTACCAATGTTCCACAGGGATGGTTGTTCCCCAGTACCAATGTTCCACAGAGATGGTTGTTCCCCAGTGATAGTGTTCCACAGGGATGGGTGTTCCCCACTGACAGTGTTCCACAGAGATAGGTGTTCCCTAGTGACAGTGTTCCACAGAGATGGGTGATCCCCGGTACGAATGTTCCACAGAGATGGGTGTTCCCCAGTGACAGTGTTCGATTCGACAGAGATGGTGTTCCCCAGAGACAGTGTTCCACAGAGATGGGTCTTCCCCAGTACCAATGTTCCACAGGGATGGTTGTTCCCCAGTACCAATGTTCCACAGGGATGGGTGTTTCCCAGTGACAGTGTTCCACAGAGATTGGTATTCCCCAGTGACAGTGTTACACAGAGATGGGTCTTCCCCAGTACCAATGTTCCACAGGGATGGTTGTTCCCCAGTACCAATGTTCCACAGGGATGGGTGTTTCCCAGTGACAGTGTTCCACAGAGATTGGTATTCCCCAGTGACAGTGTTACACAGAGATGGCTGTTCCCCAGAGACAGTGTTCCACAGATATGGGTGTTCCCCAGTACCAATGTTACACAGAGATGGGTGTACCCCAGTGACAGTGTTCCACAGAGATGGGTGTTCCCCAATGACAGTGTTCCACAGAGATGTGTGTTCCCTAGTCACGGTGTTCCACAGAGATCGGTGATCCCCAGTACCAATGTTCCACAGAGATGGGTGTTCCCCAGTGACAGTGTTCCACAGAGATGGGTGATCCCCTGTACCAATGTTCCACAGAGATGGTTGATTCCCAGTGACAGTGTCCCAGTGGGATGCGTGTTTCCCAGTGACAGTGTTCCACAGAGATGGGTGATCCCAAGTACCAATGTTCCTCAGAGATGGGTGTTCCCCAGAGACAGTGTTCCACAGAGATTGGTGTTCCCCAGTGACAGTGTTCCACAGAGATGGGTGTTCCCCAGTACCAATGTTCCACAGAGATGGGTGTTCCCCAGAGACAGTGTTGCACAGAGATGGGTGTTCCCCAGTGATAGTGTTCCACAGGGATGGGTGTTCCCCACTGACAGTGTTCCACAGAGATAGGTGTTCCCTAGTGACAGTGTTCCACAGAGATGGGTGATCCCCGGTACGAATGTTCCACAGAGATGGGTGTTCCCCAGTGACAGTGTTCGACAGAGATGGTGTTCCCCAGAGACAGTGTTCCACAGAGATGGGCGTTCCCTTGTGACAGTGTTCCACAGATATGGGTGTTCTCTAGTGACAGTGTTCCACAGGGATGGGTGATCCCTAGTACCAATGTTCCACAGAGATGGGTGTTCCCTAGTGACAGTGTTCCACAGATATGTGTGTTCCCCAGAGACAGTGTTCCACAGGGATGGGTGATACCAAGTACCAATATTCCACAGAGATTGGTGTTCCCCAGTGACAGTGTTCCACAGAGATGGGTCTTCCCCAGTACCAATGTTCCACAGGGATGGTTGTTCCCCAGTACCAATGTTCCACAGGGATGGGTGTTTCCCAGTGACAGTGTTCCACAGAGATTGGTATTCCCCAGTGACAGTGTTCCACAGAGATGGCTGTTCCCCAGAGACAGTGTTCCACAGAGATGGGTGTTCCGTAGTGACAGTGTTCCACAGGGTTGGGTGTTCCCCAGTGAAAGTGTTCCACAGATATGGGTGTTCCCCAGTACCAATGTTACACAGAGATGGGTGTTCCCCAGTGACAGTGTTCCACAGAGATGGGTGTTCCCCAGTGACAGTGTTCCAGAGAGATGGGTGTTCCCCAGTGACAGTGTTCCACAGGGATGGGTGTTCCCCACTGACAGTGTTCCACAGAGATGGGTGATCCCAAGTACCAATGTTCCACAGAGATGGGTGTTCCCCAGAGACAGTGTTGCACAGAGATGGGTGTTCCCCAGTGATAGTGTTCCACAGGGATGGGTGTTCCCCACTGACAGTGTTCCACAGAGATAGGTGTTCCCTAGTGACAGTATTCCACAGAGATGGGTGATCCCCGGTACGAATGTTCCACAGAGATGGGTGTTCTCCAGTGACAGTGTTCAACAGAGATGGTGTTCCCCAGAGACAGTGTTCCACAGAGATGGGCGTTCCCTAGTGACAGTGTTCCACAGATATGGGTGTTCTCTAGTGACAGTGTTCCACAGGGATGGGTGATCCCTAGTACCAATGTTCCACAGAGATGGGTGTTCCCTAGTGACAGTGTTCCACAGGGATGGGTGATCCCTAGTACCAATGTTCCACAGAGATTGGTGTTCTCTAGTGACAGTATTCCACAGGGATGGGTGATACCAAGTACCAATGTTCCACAGGGATGGTTGTTCCCCAGTACCAATGTTCCACAGGGATGGGTGTTTCCCAGTGACAGTGTTCCACAGAGATGGGTGTTCCCCAGTGGCAGTGTTCGACAGAGATGGTGTTCCCCAGAGACAGTGTTCCACAGAGATGGGTGTTCTCTAGTGACAGTGTTCCACAGGGATGGGTGATCCCTAGTACCAATGTTCCACAGAGATTGGTGTTCTCTAGTGACAGTATTCCACAGGGATGGGCGATACCAAGTACCAATGTTCCACAGAGATGGGTGTTCCCCAGAGACAATGGTCCACAGAGATGGGTGTTCCCAAGTGACAGTGTTCCACAGGGTTGTGTGTTCCCTAGTGACAGTGTTCCACAGAGATGGGTGTTCCCCAGAGACAGTGTTGCACAGAGATGGGTGTTCCCCAGTGACAGTGTTCCACAGGGATGTGTGTTCCCCACTGACAGTGTTCCACAGAGATAGGTGCTCCCATCGTCAGTGTTCCACAGAGATGGGTGGTCCCCAGTACCAAGGTTCCACAGGGATGGGTGTTCCCCAGTACCAATGTTCCACAGGGATGGGTGTTTCCCAGTGACAGTGTTGCACAGAGATGGGTGTTCCCCAGTGACAGTGTTCCACAGGGATGGGTGTTCCCCACTGACAGTGTTCCACAGAGATAGGTGTTCCCTATTGTCAGTATTCCACAGAGATGGGTGATCCCCAGTACCAAGGTTCCACAGGGATGGGGTTTCCCCATTGATAGTGTTCCACAGAGATGGGTGTTCCCCATTGACAGTGTTCCACAGGGATGGGTGCTCTCCAGAGACAGTGTTCTACAGAGATGGGTGTTCCCTAGTGACAGTGTTCCACAGGGTTGGGTGTTCCCCAGTGAAAGTGTTCCACAGATATGGGTGTTCCCCAGTACCAATGTTACACAGAAATGGGTGTACCCCAGTGACAGTCTTCCACAGAGATGGGTGTTCCCCAATGACAGTGTTCCACAGAGATGGGAGTTCCCTATTGTCAGTGTTCCACAGAGATGGGTGATTTCCAATACCAATGTTCCACAGGGATGGGGTTTCCCTATAGATAGAGTTGCACACACATGAGTGTTCCCCATTGACAGTGTTCCACAGAGATGGGTGATCCCATTGACAGGGTTCCACTGGGATGGGGTTCCCCATTGACAGTGTTGCACAGGGATGGGTGTTCCCCAGAGACCGTGTTCCACTGAGATGGTTGTTCCCTATTGTCAGTGTTCCACAGAGATGGGTGTTCCCCAGTACCAATGTTACACAGAGATGGGTGTACCCCAGTGACAGTGTTCCACAGAGATGGGTGTTCCCCAATGACAGTGTTCCACAGATATGGGTGTTCCCCAGAGACAGAGTTCAACAGGGATGTGTGATACCAAGTACCAATGTTCCACAGAGATGGGTGTTCCCCAGTGACAGTGTTCCACAGAGATGGGTGTTCCCCAGTACCAGTGTTCCACAGGGATGTGTGTTCCCCAGTGCCGATGTTCCTCAGGGATGGGTGATCCCCAGTGACAGTGTTCCACAGATATGGGTGTACCCGAGAGACAGTGTTCCACAGAGATGGGTGATCCCAAGTACCAATGTTCCACAGAGATGGGTGATCCCCAGTGATAGTGTTCCACAGCGATGGGTGATCCCCAGTGACAGTGTTCCACAGGGATGGGTGTTCCCCAGTGACAGTGTTCCACAGATATGAGTGATCCCCAGAGACTGTGTTCCACAGAGATGGGTGTTCCCTAGTGACAGTGTTCCACAGGGTTGTGTGTTGCCTAGTGACAGTGTTCCACAGAGATGGGTGTTCCCCAGAGATAGTGTTCCACAGAGATGGGTGTTCCGCAGAGACAGTGTTCCATACAGATAGGTGTTCCCTAGTGACAGTGTTCCACAGGGTTGTGTATTCCCTAGTCACAGTGTTCCACAGATATGGGTGTTCCCCAGTACCAATGTTACACAGAAATGGGTGTACCCCAGTGACAGTCTTCCACAGAGATGGGTGTTCCCCAATGACAGTGTTCCACAGAGATGGGAGTTCCCTATTGTCAGTGTTCCACAGAGATGGGTGATTTCCAATACCAATGTTCCACAGGGATGGGGTTTCCCTATAGATAGAGTTGCACACACATGAGTGTTCCCCATTGACAGTGTTCCACAGAGATGGGTGATCCCATTGACAGGGTTCCACAGGGATGGGGTTCCCCATTGACAGTGTTGCACAGGGATGGGGGTTCCCCAGAGACCGTGTTCCACTGAGATGGTTGTTCCCTATTGTCAGTGTTCCACAGAGATGGGTGTTCCCCAGTACCAATGTTACACAGAGATGGGTGTACCCCAGTGACAGTGTTCCACAGAGATGGGTGTTCCCCAATGACAGTGTTCCACAGATATGGGTGTTCCCCAGAGACAGTGTTCAACAGGGATGTGTGATACCAAGTACCAATGTTCCACAGAGATGGGTGTTCCCCAGTGACAGTGTTCCACAGAGATGGGTGTTCCCCAGTACCAGTGTTCCACAGGGATGTGTGTTCCCCAGTGCCAATGTTCCACAGGGATGGGTGATCCCCAGTGACAGTGTTCCACAGATATGGGTGTACCCGAGAGACAGTGTTCCACAGAGATGGGTGATCCCAAGTACCAATGTTCCACAGAGATGGGTGATCCCCAGTGATAGTGTTCCACAGCGATGGGTGATCCCCAGTGACAGTGTTCCACAGGGATGGGTGTTCCCCAGTGACAGTGTTCCTCAGATATGGGTGTTCCCTAGTGACAGTGTTCCACAGGGTTGTGTGTTGCCTAGTGACAGTGTTCCACAGAGATGGGTGTTCCCCAGAGAGAGTGTTCCACAGAGATGTGTGTTCCCCAGAGACAGTGTTCCATAGAGATGGGTGTTCCCTAGTGACAGTGTTCCACAGGGTTGTGTGTTCCCTAGTGACAGTGTTCCACAGAGATGTGTTTTCCCTAGTCACAGTGTTCCAAAGAGATGGGTGATCCCCAGTACCAATGTTCCACAGAGATGGGTGTTCCCCAGAGACAGTGTTCCACAGGGATGGTTGATGCTCAGTGACAGTGTTCCACAGAGATCGGTGATCCCCATTGACAGTGTTCCACACAGATGGGTGATCCCCTGTACCAATGTTCCACGGAGATGGTTGATTCCCAGTGACAGTGTTCCACAGAGATGGGTGTTCCCCAGTGACAGTGTTCCACAGGGATGGGTGTTCCGCAGTGACAGTGTTCCACAGATATGAGTGATCCCCAGAGACAGTTCCAGAGGGATGGGTGATCCCCATTGACAGTGTCCCAGTGGGATGCGTGTTTCCCAGTGACAGTGTTCCACAGAGATGGGTGATCACAAGTACCAATGTTCCACAGAGATGGGTGTTCCCCAGAGACAGTGTTCCACAGAGATTGGTGTTCCCCAGTGACAGTGTTCCACAGAGATGGATGTTCCCCAGTACCAATGTTCCACACGGATGCGTGTTTCCCAGTGACAGTGTTGCACAGAGATGGGTGTTCCCCAGTGACAGTGTTCCACAGGGATGGGTGTTCCCCACTGACAGTGTTCCACAGAGATAGGTGTTCCCTATTGTCAGTGTTCCACAGAGATGGGTGATCCCCAGTACCAAGGTTCCACAGGGATGGGGTTTCCCCATTGATAGTGTTCCACAGAGATCGGTGTTCCCCATTGACAGTGTTCCACAGGGATGGGTGCTCTCCAGAGACCGTGTTTCACAGAGATGGGTGATCCCCAGTGACAGTGCTCCACAGAGATGGGTGTTCCCCAGAGACAGTGTTCTACAGAGATGGGTGTTCCCTAGTGACAGTGTTCCACAGGGTTGGGTGTTCCCCAGTGAAAGTGTTCCACAGATATGGGTGTTCCCCAGTACCAATGTTACATAGAGATGGGTGTACCCCAGTGACAGTGTTCCACAGACATGGGTGTTCCCCAATGACAGTGTTCCACAGAGATGGGTGTTCCCTATTGTCAGTGTTCCACAGAGATGGGTGATTTCCAATACCAATGTTCCACAGGGATGGGGTTTCCCTATAGATAGTGTTGGACACACATGAGTGTTCCCCATTGGCAGTGTTCCACAGAGATGGGTGATCCCATTGACAGGGTTCCACAGGGATGGGGTTCCCCATTGACAGTGTTGCACAGGGATGGGTGTTCCCCAGAGACCGTGTTCCACTGAGATGGGTGATCCCCAATGACAGTGTTCCACAGAGATGGGTGTTTCCTAGTGACAGTGTTCCACACAGATGGGTGTTCCCTAGTGACAGTGTTCCACAGGGATGGGTGATCCCTAGTACCAATGTTCCACAGAGATGCGTGTTCCCCAGAGACAGTGTTCCACAGAGATGGGTGTTCCCCAGTACCAATGTTCCACAGAGATGGGTGTTCCCCAGTGGCAGTGTTCGACAGAGATGGTGTTCCCCAGAGACAGTGTTCCACAGAGATGGGTGTTCTCTAGTGACAGTGTTCCACAGGGATGGGTGATCCCTAGTACCAATGTTCCACAGAGATTGGTGTTCTCTAGTGACAGTATTCCACAGGGATGGGTGATACCAAGTACCAATGTTCCACAGAGATGGGTGTTCCCCAGAGACAATGGTCCACAGAGATGGGTGTTCCCAAGTGACAGTGTTCCACAGGGTTGTGTGTTCCCTAGTGACAGTGTTCCACAGAGATGGGTGTTCCCCAGAGACAGTGTTGCACAGAGATGGGTGTTCCCCAGTGACAGTGTTCCACAGGGATGTGTGTTCCCCACTGACAGTGTTCCACAGAGATAGGTGTTCCCATTGTCAGTGTTCCACAGAGATGGGTGGTCCCCAGTACCAAGGTTCCACAGGGATGTGGTTTCCCCATTGATAGTATTCCACAGAGATGGGTGTTCCCCATTGACAGTGTTCCACAGGGATGGGTGCTCTCCAGAGACCGTGTTTCACAGAGATGGGTGATCTGCATTGACAGTGTTCCACAGAGAAGGGTGTTCCACAGTACCAATGTTCCACTGAGATGGGTGTTCCCCAGTGACAGTGTTCCACAGAGATGGCTGTTCCCCAGAGACAGTGTTCCACAGAGATGGGTGTTCCCCAGTACCAATGTTACACAGAGATGGGTGTACCCCAGTGACAGTGTTCCACAGAGATGGGTGTTCCCCAATGACAGTGTTCCACAGATATGGGTGTTCCCCAGAGACAGTGTTCCACAGAGATGGGTGATCCCAAGTACCAATGTTCCACAGAGATGGGTGTTCCCTAGTGACAGTGTTCCACAGGGTTGTGTGTTGCCTAGTGACAGTGTTCCACAGAGATGGGTGTTCCCCAGAGACAGTGTTCCACAGAGATGGGTGTTCCCCAGAGACAGTGTTCCATAGAGATGTGTGTTCCCTAGTCACAGTGTTCCAAAGAGATGGGTGTTCCCTATTGTCAGTGTTCCACAGAGATGGGTGATCCCCAGTACCAAGGTTCCACAGGGATGGGGTTTCCCCATTGATAGTGTTCCACAGAGATGGGTGTTCCCCATTGACAGTGTTCCACAGGGATGGGTGCTCTCCAGAGACCGTGTTTCACAGAGATGGGTGATCCCCAGAGACAGTGTTCTACAGAGATGGGTGTTCCCTAGTGACAGTGTTCCACAGGGTTGGGTGTTCCCCAGTGAAAGTGTTCCACAAATATGGGTGTTCCCCAGTACCAATGTTACACAGAGATGGGTGTACCCCAGTGACAGTGTTCCACAGAGATGGGTGTTCCCCAATGACAGTGTTCCACAGAGATGGGTGTTCCCTATTGTCAGTGTTCCACAGAGATGGGTGATTTCCAATACCAATGTTCCACAGGGATGGGGTTTCCCTATAGATAGTGTTGCACACACATGAGTGTTCCCCATTGACAGTGTTCCACAGAGATGGGTGATCCCATTGACAGGGTTCCACAGGGATGGGGTTCCCCATTGACAGTGTTGCACAGGGATGGGTTTTCCCCAGAGACCGTGTTCCACTGAGATGGGTGATCCCCAGTGACAGTGTTCCACAGAGATGGGTGTTTCCTAGTGACAGTGTTCCACACAGATGGGTGTTCCCTAGTGACAGTGTTCCACAGGGATGGGTGATCCCTAGTACCAATGTTCCACAGAGATGCGTGTTTCCCAGTGACAGTGTTCCACAGAGATGGGTGATCACAAGTACCAATGTTCCACAGAGATGGGTGTTCCCCAGAGACAGTGTTCCACAGAGATTGGTGTTCCCCAGTGACAGTGTTCCAGAGAGATGGATGTTCTCCAGTACCAATGTTCCACAGAGATGGGTGTTCCCCAGAGACAGTGTTGCACAGAGATGGGTGTTCCCCAGTGACAGTGTTCCACAGGGATGTGTGTTCCCCACTGACAGTGTTCCACAGAGATAGGTGTTCCCATTGTCAGTGTTCCACAGAGATGGGTGGTCCCCAGTACCAAGGTTCCACAGGGATGTGGTTTCCCCATTGATAGTATTCCACAGAGATGGGTGTTCCCCATTGACAGTGTTCCACAGGGATGGGTGCTCTCCAGAGACCGTGTTTCACAGAGATGGGTGATCCGCATTGACAGTGTTCCACAGAGATGGGTGTTCCACAGTACCAATGTTCCACTGAGATGGGTGTTCCCCAGTGACAGTGTTCCACAGAGATGGCTGTTCCCCAGAGACAGTGTTCCACAGAGATGGGTGTTCCCCAGTACCAATGTTACACAGAGATGGGTGTACCCCAGTGACAGTGTTCCACAGAGATGGGTGTTCCCCAATGACAGTGTTCCACAGATATGGGTGTTCCCCAGAGACAGTGTTCCACAGAGATGGGTGATCCCAAGTACCAATGTTCCACAGAGATGGGTGTTCCCTAGTGACAGTGTTCCACAGGGTTGTGTGTTGCCTAGTGACAGTGTTCCACAGAGATGGGTGTTCCCCAGAGACAGTGTTCCACAGAGATGGGTGTTCCCCAGAGACAGTGTTCCATAGAGATGTGTGTTCCCTAGTCACAGTGTTCCAAAGAGATGGGTGTTCCCTATTGTCAGTGTTCCACAGAGATGGGTGATCCCCAGTACCAAGGTTCCACAGGGATGGGGTTTCCCCATTGATAGTGTTCCACAGAGATGGGTGTTCCCCATTGACAGTGTTCCACAGGGATGGGTGCTCTCCAGAGACCGTGTTTCACAGAGATGGGTGATCCCCAGAGACAGTGTTCTACAGAGATGGGTGTTCCCTAGTGACAGTGTTCCACAGGGTTGGGTGTTCCCCAGTGAAAGTGTTCCACAAATATGGGTGTTCCCCAGTACCAATGTTACACAGAGATGGGTGTACCCCAGTGACAGTGTTCCACAGAGATGGGTGTTCCCCAATGACAGTGTTCCACAGAGATGGGTGTTCCCTATTGTCAGTGTTCCACAGAGATGGGTGATTTCCAATACCAATGTTCCACAGGGATGGGGTTTCCCTATAGATAGTGTTGCACACACATGAGTGTTCCCCATTGACAGTGTTCCACAGAGATGGCTGATCCCATTGACAGGGTTCCACAGGGATGGGGTTCCCCATTGACAGTGTTGCACAGGGATGGGTTTTCCCCAGAGACCGTGTTCCACTGAGATGGGTGATCCCCAGTGACAGTGTTCCGCAGAGATGGGTGTTTCCTAGTGACAGTGTTCCACACAGATGGGTGTTCCCTAGTGACAGTGTTCCACAGGGATGGGTGATCCCTAGTACCAATGTTCCACAGAGATGCGTGTTTCCCAGTGACAGTGTTCCACAGAGATGGGTGATCACAAGTACCAATGTTCCACAGAGATGGGTGTTCCCCAGAGACAGTGTTCCACAGAGATTGGTGTTCCCCAGTGACAGTGTTCCAGAGAGATGGATGTTCCCCAGTACCAATGTTCCACAGGGATGGCTGTTTCCCAGTGACAGTGTTGCACAGAGATGGGTGTTCCCCAGTGACAGTGTTCCACAGGGATGGGTGTTCCCCACTGACAGTGTTCCACAGAGATAGGTGTTCCCTATTGTCAGTGTTCCACAGAGATGGGTGATCCCCAGTACCAAGGTTCCACAGGGATGGGGTTTCCCCATTGATAGCGTTCCACAGAGATGGGTGTTCCCCATTGACAGTGTTCCACAGGGATGGGTGCTCTCCAGAGACCGTGTTTCACAGAGATGGGTGATCCCCAGTTACAGTGCTCCACAGAGATGGGTGTTCCCCAGAGACAGTGTTCTACAGAGATGGGTGTTCCCTAGTGACAGTGTTCCACAGGGTTGGGTGTTCCCCAGTGAAAGTGTTCCACAGATATGGGTGTTCCCCAGTACCAATGTTACATAGAGATGGGTGTACCCCAGTGACAGTGTTCCACAGACATGGGTGTTCCCCAATGACAGTGTTCCACAGAGATGGGTGTTCCCTATTGTCAGTGTTCCACAGAGATGGGTGATTTCCAATACCAATGTTCCACAGGGATGGGGTTTCCCTATAGATAGTGTTGGACACACATGAGTGTTCCCCATTGACAGTGTTCCACAGAGATGGGTGATCCCATTGACAGGGTTCCACAGGGATGGGGTTCCCCATTGACAGTGTTGCACAGGGATGGGTGTTCCCCAGAGACCGTGTTCCACTGAGATGGGTGATCCCCAATGACAGTGTTCCACAGAGATGGGTGTTTCCTAGTGACAGTGTTCCACACAGATGGGTGTTCCCTAGTGACAGTGTTCCACAGGGATGGGTGATCCCTAGTACCAATGTTCCACAGAGATGCGTGTTCCCCACAGACAGTGTTCCACAGAGATGGGTGTTCCCCAGTACCAATGTTCCACAGAGATGGGTGTTCCCCAGTGACAGTGTTCCACAGGGATGTGTGTTCCCCACTGACAGTGTTCCACAGAGATAGGTGTTCCCATTGTCAGTGTTCCACAGAGATGGGTGGTCCCCAGTACCAAGGTTCCACAGGGATGTGGTTTCCCCATTGATAGTATTCCACAGAGATGGGTGTTCCCCATTGACAGTGTTCCACAGGGATGGGTGCTCTCCAGAGACCGTGTTTCACAGAGATGGGTGATCCGCATTGACAGTGTTCCACAGAGATGGGTGTTCCACAGTACCAATGTTCCACTGAGATGGGTGTTCCCCAGTGACAGTGTTCCACAGAGATGGCTGTTCCCCAGAGACAGTGTTCCACAGAGATGGGTGTTCCCCAGTACCAATGTTACACAGAGATGGGTGTACCCCAGTGACAGTGTTCCACAGAGATGGGTGTTCCCCAATGACAGTGTTCCACAGATATGGGTGTTCCCCAGAGACAGTGTTCCACAGAGATGGGTGATCCCAAGTACCAATGTTCCACAGAGATGGGTGATCCCCAGTGATAGTGTTCCACAGCGATGGGTGATCCCCAGTGACAGTGTTCCACAGGGATGGGTGTTCCGCAGTGACAGTGTTCCACAGATATGAGTGATCCCCAGAGACAGTGTTCCAGAGGGATGGGTGATCCCCATTGACAGTGTCCCAGTTGGATGCGTGTTCCCCAGAGACTGTGTTCCACAGAGATGGGTGTTCCCTAGTGACAGTGTTCCACAGGGTTGTGTGTTGCCTAGTGACAGTGTTCCACAGAGATTGCTGTTCCCCAGAGACAGTGTTCTACAGACATGGGTGTTCTCTAGTGACAGTGTTCCACAGGATTGAGTCCCCAGTGAAAGTGTTCCACAGATATGTGTGTTCCCCAGTACCAATGTTACACAGAGATGGGTGTTCCCCAATGACAGTGTTCCACAGGGATGGGTGATCCCAAGTACCAATGTTCCATAGAGATGGGTGTTCCCCTGTGACAGTGTTCCACAGATATGAGTGATCCCCAGAGACAGTGTTCCAGAGGGATGTTTGATCCCCAGTGACAGTGTTCCACAGAGATGGGTGTTCCCCAATGACAGTGTTCCACAGATATGGGTGTTCCCCAGAGACAGTATTCCACAGGGATGAGTGATCCCAAGTACCAATGTTCCATAGAGATGGGTGTTCCCCAGTGACAGTGTTCCACAGATATGAGTGATCCCCAGAGACAGTGTTCCAGAGGGATGTTTGATCCCCATTGACAGTGTTCCAGAGGGATGGTTGATCCCCAATGACAGTGATCCCCAGAGATGGGTGTTCCCCAGTGACAGTGTTCCACAGATATGGTTGATCCCCAATGACAGTGATCCCCAGAGATGGGTGTTCCCCAGAGACAGTATTCCACAGGGATGGGTGATCCCAAGTACCAATGTTCCATAGAGATGGGTGATCCCCAGTGACAGTGTTCCACAGAGATGGGTGTTCCCCAGAGACCGTGTTGCACAGAGATTGGTGATCCCCAGTGATAGTGTTCCACAGCGATGGGTGATCCCCAGTGACAGTGTTCCACAGGGATGGGTGTTCCCAAGAGACAGTGTTCCACAGAGATGGGTGATCCCAAGTACCAATGTTCCACAGAGATGGGTGATCCCCAGTGACAGTGTTCCACAGAGATGGGTGTTCCCCAGAGACCGTGTTGCACAGAGATTGGTGATCCCCAGTGATAGTGTTCCACAGCGATGGGTGATCCCCAGTGACAGTGTTCCACAGGGATGGGTGTTCCCCAGTGACAGTGTTCCACAGATATGAGTGATCCCCACAGACTGTGTTCCAGAGGGATGGGTGTTCCCCATTGACAGTGTCCCAGTGGGATGCGTGTTTCCCAGTGACAGTGTTCCACAGAGATGGGTGATCCCAAGTACCAATGTTCCACAGAGATGGATGTTCCCCAGAGACAGTGTTCCACTGACATGGGTGTTCCCCAGTGACAGTGTTCCACAGAGATTGCTGTTCCCCAGAGACAGTGTTCTACAGAGTTGGGTGTTCCCTTGCGACCGTGTTCCACAGGGTTGGGTCCCCAGTGAAAGTGTTCCACAGATATGGGTGTTCCCCAGTACCAATGTTACACAGAGATGGGTGTACCCCAGTGACAGTGTTCCACAGAGATGTGTGTTCCCCACTGACAGTGTTCCACAGAGATAGGTGTTCCCTATTGTCAGTGTTCCAAAGAGATGGGTGATCCCCAGTACCAAGGTTCCACAGGGATGGGGTTTCCCCATTGACAGTGTTCCACAAGGATGGGTGCTCTCCAGAGACCGTGTTTCACAGAGATGGGTGATCCGCAGTGACAGTGTTCCACAGAGATTGCTGTTCCCCAGAGACAGTGTTCTACAGAGATGGGTGTTCTCTAGTGACAGTGTTCCACAGGATTGAGTCCCCAGTGAAAGTGTTCCACAGATATGTGTGTTCCCCAGTACCAATGTTACACAGAGATGGGTGTTCCCCAATGACAGTGTTCCACAGGGATGGGTGATCCCAAGTACCAATGTTCCATAGAGATGGGTGTTCCCCTGTGACAGTGTTCCACAGATATGAGTGATCCCCAGAGACAGTGTTCCAGAGGGATGTTTGATCCCCAGTGACAGTGTTCCACAGAGATGGGTGTTCCCCAATGACAGTGTTCCACAGATATGGGTGTTCCCCAGAGACAGTATTCCACAGGGATGAGTGATCCCAAGTACCAATGTTCCATAGAGATGGGTGTTCCCCAGTACCAATGTTCCACAGAGATGCGTGTTCTCTAGTGACAGTGTTCCACAGATATGGGTGTTCTCTAGTGACAGTGTTCCACAGGGATGGGTGATACCAAGTACCAATGTTCCACAGAGATGGGTGTTCCCCAGAGACAGTGGTCCACAGAGATGGGTGTTCCCTAGTGACAGTGTTCCACAGGGTTGTGTGTTCCCTAGTGACAGTGTTCCACAGAGATGGATGTTCCCCAGAGACAGTGTTGCACAGAGATGGGTGTTCCCCAGTGACAGTGTTCCACAGGGATGTGTGTTCCCCACTGACAGTGTTCCACAGAGATAGGTGTTCCCTATTGTCAGTGTTCCACAGAGATGGGTGATCCCCAGTACCAAGGTTCCACAGGGATGGGGTTTCCCCATTGATAGTGTTCCGCAGAGATGGGTGTTCCCCATTGACAGTGTTCCACAGGGATGGGTGCTCTCCAGAGACCGTGTTTCACAGAGATGGGTGATCCGCATTGACAGTGTTCCACAGAGATGTGTGTTCCACAGTACCAATGTTCCACTGAGATGGGTGTTCCCCAGTGACAGTGTTCCACAGAGATGGCTGTTCCCCAGAGACAGTGTTCTACAGAGATGGGTGTTCCCTACTGACAGTGTTCCACAGGGTTGGGTCCAAAGAGACAGTGTTCCACAGAGATGGGTGTTCCCCAGTACCAATGTTACACAGAGATGGGTGTACCCCAGTGACAGTGTTCCACAGAGATGGGTGTTCCCCAATGACAGTGTTCCACAGATATGGGTGTTCCCCAGAGACAGTGTTCAACAGGGATGGGTGATCCCAAGTACCAATGTTCCATAGAGATGGGTGTTCCCCAGTGACAGTGTTCCACAGATATGAGTGATCCCCAGAGACAGTGTTCCAGAGGGATGTTTGATCCCCATTGACAGTGTTCCAGAGGGATGGTTGATCCCCAATGACAGTGATCCCCAGAGATGGGTGTTCCCCAGTGACAGTGTTCCACAGATATGGTTGATCCCCAATGACAGTGATCCCCAGAGATGGGTGTTCCCCAGAGACAGTATTCCACAGGGATGGGTGATCCCAAGTACCAATGTTCCATAGAGATGGGTGATCCCCAGTGACAGTGTTCCACAGAGATGGGTGTTCCCCAGAGACCGTGTTGCACAGAGATTGGTGATCCCCAGTGATAGTGTTCCACAGCGATGGGTGATCCCCAGTGACAGTGTTCCACAGGGATGGGTGTTCCCAAGAGACAGTGTTCCACAGAGATGGGTGATCCCAAGTACCAATGTTCCACAGAGATGGGTGATCCCCAGTGACAGTGTTCCACAGAGATGGGTGTTCCCCAGAGACCGTGTTGCACAGAGATTGGTGATCCCCAGTGATAGTGTTCCACAGCGATGGGTGATCCCCAGTGACAGTGTTCCACAGGGATGGGTGTTCCCCAGTGACAGTGTTCCACAGATATGAGTGATCCCCACAGACTGTGTTCCAGAGGGATGGGTGTTCCCCATTGACAGTGTCCCAGTGGGATGCGTGTTTCCCAGTGACAGTGTTCCACAGAGATGGGTGATCCCAAGTACCAATGTTCCACAGAGATGGATGTTCCCCAGAGACAGTGTTCCACTGACATGGGTGTTCCCCAGTGACAGTGTTCCACAGAGATTGCTGTTCCCCAGAGACAGTGTTCTACAGAGATGGGTGTTCCCTTGCGACCGTGTTCCACAGGGTTGGGTCCCCAGTGAAAGTGTTCCACAGATATGGGTGTTCCCCAGTACCAATGTTACACAGAGATGGGTGTACCCCAGTGACAGTGTTCCACAGAGATGTGTGTTCCCCACTGACAGTGTTCCACAGAGATAGGTGTTCCCTATTGTCAGTGTTCCAAAGAGATGGGTGATCCCCAGTACCAAGGTTCCACAGGGATGGGGTTTCCCCATTGACAGTGTTCCACAAGGATGGGTGCTCTCCAGAGACCGTGTTTCACAGAGATGGGTGATCCGCAGTGACAGTGTTCCACAGAGATTGCTGTTCCCCAGAGACAGTGTTCTACAGAGATGGGTGTTCTCTAGTGACAGTGTTCCACAGGATTGAGTCCCCAGTGAAAGTGTTCCACAGATATGTGTGTTCCCCAGTACCAATGTTACACAGAGATGGGTGTTCCCCAATGACAGTGTTCCACAGGGATGGGTGATCCCAAGTACCAATGTTCCATAGAGATGGGTGTTCCCCTGTGACAGTGTTCCACAGATATGAGTGATCCCCAGAGACAGTGTTCCAGAGGGATGTTTGATCCCCAGTGACAGTGTTCCACAGAGATGGGTGTTCCCCAATGACAGTGTTCCACAGATATGGGTGTTCCCCAGAGACAGTATTCCACAGGGATGAGTGATCCCAAGTACCAATGTTCCATAGAGATGGGTGTTCCCCAGTACCAATGTTCCACAGAGATGCGTGTTCTCTAGTGACAGTGTTCCACAGATATGGGTGTTCTCTAGTGACAGTGTTCCACAGGGATGGGTGATACCAAGTACCAATGTTCCACAGAGATGGGTGTTCCCCAGAGACAGTGGTCCACAGAGATGGGTGTTCCCTAGTGACAGTGTTCCACAGGGTTGTGTGTTCCCTAGTGACAGTGTTCCACAGAGATGGATGTTCCCCAGAGACAGTGTTGCACAGAGATGGGTGTTCCCCAGTGACAGTGTTCCACAGGGATGTGTGTTCCCCACTGACAGTGTTCCACAGAGATAGGTGTTCCCTATTGTCAGTGTTCCACAGAGATGGGTGATCCCCAGTACCAAGGTTCCACAGGGATGGGGTTTCCCCATTGATAGTGTTCCGCAGAGATGGGTGTTCCCCATTGACAGTGTTCCACAGGGATGGGTGCTCTCCAGAGACCGTGTTTCACAGAGATGGGTGATCCGCATTGACAGTGTTCCACAGAGATGTGTGTTCCACAGTACCAATGTTCCACTGAGATGGGTGTTCCACTGAGATGGGTGTTCCCCAGTGACAGTGTTCCACAGAGATGGCTGTTCCCCAGAGACAGTGTTCTACAGAGATGGGTGTTCCCTACTGACAGTGTTCCACAGGGTTGGGTCCAAAGAGACAGTGTTCCACAGAGATGGGTGTTCCCCAGTACCAATGTTACACAGAGATGGGTGTACCCCAGTGACAGTGTTCCACAGAGATGGGTGTTCCCCAATGACAGTGTTCCACAGATATGGGTGTTCCCCAGAGACAGTGTTCAACAGGGATGGGTGATACCAAGTACCAATGTTCCACAGAGATGGGTGTTCCCCAGTGACAGTGTTCCACAGAGATGGGTGTTCCCCAGTACCAGTGTTCCACAGGGATGTGTGTTCCCCAGTGCCAATGTTCCACAGGGATGGGTGTTTCCCAGTGACAGTGTTCCACAGAGATGGGTGTTCCCCAGTGACAGTGTTCCACAGAGATGGCTGTTCCCTAGAGACAGTGTTCCACAGAGATGGGTGTTCCCTAGTGACAGTTTTCCTCAGGGTTGGGAGTTCCCGAGTTAAAGTGTTCCACAGATATGGGTGTTCCCCAGAGACAGTGTTTCACAGAGATGGGTGTTCCCCAGTACCAATGTTACACAGAGATGGGTGTACCCAAGTGAGAGTGTTCCACAGAGATGGGTGTTCCCCAGAGACAGTGTTCCACAGAGATGTGTGTTCCCCAGTGACAGTGTTCCACAGAGATGTGTGATCCCAAGTACCAATGTTCCACAGAGATGGGTGATCCCCCGTGACAGTGTTCCACAGATATGGGTGTTCCCGAGAGACAGTGTTCCACATAGATGGGTGATCACAAGTACCAATGTTCCACAGAGATGGGTGATCCCCAGTGACAGTGTTCCACAGAGATGGGTGTTCCCCAGAGACCGTGTTGCAGAGAGATTGGTGATCCCCAGTGATAGTGTTCCACAGCGATGGGTGATCCCCAGTGACAGTGTTCCACAGGGATGGGTGTTCCCCAGTGACAGTGTTCCAAAGATATGAGTGATCCCCAGAGACTGTGTTCCAGAGGGATGGGTGATCCCCATTGACAGTGTCCCAGTGGGATGCGTGTTTCCCAGTGACAGTGTTCCACAGAGATGGGTGATCCCAAGTACCAATGTTCCACAGAGATGGGTGTTCCCCAGAGACCGTGTTTCACAGAGATGGGTGATCTGCAGTGACAGTGTTCCACAGAGATGGGTGTTCCACAGTACCAATGTTCCACTGAGATGGGTGTTCCCCAGTGACAGTGTTCCACAGAGATTGCTGTTCCCCAGAGACAGTGTTCTACAGAGATGGGTGTTCCCTAGTGACAGTATTCCACAGGGATGGGTGATCCCAAGTACCAATGTTCCATAGAGATGGGTGTTCCCCAGTGACCGTGGTCCACAGAGATGGGTGATCCCCAGTACCAAGGTTCCACAGGGATGGGGTTTCCCCATTGATAGTGTTCCACAGAGATGGGTGTTCCCCATTGACAGTGTTCCACAGGGATGGGTGCTCTCCAGAGACCGTGTTTCACAGAGATGGGTGATCCGCATTGACAGTGTTCCACAGAGATGGGTGTTCCACAGTACCAATGTTCCACTGAGATGGGTGTTCCCCAGTGACAGTGTTCCACAGAGATGGGTGTTCCCCAGAGACAGTGTTGCACAGAGATGGGTGTTCCCCAGTGACAGTGTTCCACAGGGATGTGTGTTCCCCACTGACAGTGTTCCACAGAGATAGGTGTTCCCTATTGTCAGTGTTCCACAGAGATGGGTGATCCCCAGTACCAAGGTTCCACAGGGATGGGGTTTCCCCATTGATAGTGTTCCACAGAGATGGGTGTTCCCCATTAACAGTGTTCCACAGGGATGGGTGCTCTCCAGAGACAGTGTTCTACAGAGATGGGTGTTCCCTACTGACAGTGTTCCACAGGGTTGGGTCCAAAGAGACAGTGTTCCACAGAGATGGGTGTTCCCCAGTACAAATGTTACACAGAGATGGGTGTACCCCAGTGACAGTGTTCCACAGAGATGGGTGTTCCCCAATGACAGTGTTGCACAGATATGGGTGTTCCCCAGAGACAGTGTTCAACAGGGATGGGTGATACCAAGTACCAATGTTCCACAGAGATGGGTGTTCCCCAGTGACAGTGTTCCACAGAGATGGTTGTTCCCCAGTACCAGTGTTCCACAGGGATGGGTGTTCCCCAGTACCAATGTTCCACAGGGATGGGTGTTTCCCAGTGACAGTGTTCCACAGAGATGGGTGTTCCCCAGTGACAGTGTTCCACATAGATGGCTGTTCCCCAGAGACAGTGTTCCACAGAGATGGGTGTTCCCTAGTGACAGTGTTCCACAGGGTTGGGAGTTCCCCAGTTAAAGTGTTCCACAGATATGGGTGTTCCCCAGAGATGGTGTTTCACAGAGATGGGTGTTCCCCAGTACCAATGTTACACAGAGATGGGTGTACCCAAGTGACAGTGTTCCACAGAGATGGGTGTTCCCCAGAGACAGTGTTCCACAGAGATGGGTGTTCCCCAGTGACAGTGTTCCACAGAGATGTGTGATCCCAAGTACCAATGTTCCACAGAGATGTGTGATCCCCAGTGACAGTGTTCCACAGATATGGGTGTTCCCAAGAGACAGTGTTCCACAGAGATGGGTGATCCCAAGTACCAATGTTCCACAGAGATGGGTGATCCCCAGTGACAGTGTTCCACAGAGATGGGTGTTCCCCAGAGACCGTGTTGCACAGAGATTGGTGATCCCCAGTGATAGTGTTCCACAGCGATGGGTGATCCCCAGTGACAGTGTTCCACAGGGATGGGTGTTCCCCAGTGACAGTGTTCCACAGATATGAGTGATCCCCAGAGACTGTGTTCCAGAGGGATGGGTGTTCCCCATTGACAGTGTCCCAGTGGGATGCGTGTTTCCCAGTGACAGTGTTCCACAGAGATGGGTGATCCCAAGTACCAATGTTCCACAGAGATGGATGTTCCCCAGAGACAGTGTTCCACTGACATGGGTGTTCCCCAGTGACAGTGTTCCACAGAGATTGCTGTTCCCCAGAGACAGTGTTCTACAGAGATGGGTGTTCCCTTGCGACCGTGTTCCACAGGGTTGGGTCCCCAGTGAAAGTGTTCCACAGATATGGGTGTTCCCCAGTACCAATGTTACACAGAGATGGGTGATCCGCATTGACAGTGTTCCACAGAGATGGGTGTTCCACAGTACCAATGTTCTACTGAGATGGGTGTTCCCCAGTGACAGTGTTCCACAGAGATGGGTGTTCCCCAGAGACAGTGTTGCACAGAGATGGGTGTTCCCCAGTGACAGTGTTCCACAGGGATGTGTGTTCCCCACTGACAGTGTTCCACAGAGATAGGTGTTCCCTATTGTCAGTGTTCCACAGAGATGGGTGATCCCCAGTACCAAGGTTCCACAGGGATGGGGTTTCCCCATTGATAGTGTTCCACAGAGATGGGTGTTCCCCATTAACAGTGTTCCACAGGGATGGGTGCTCTCCAGAGACAGTGTTCTACAGAGATGGGTGTTCCCTACTGACAGTGTTCCACAGGGTTGGGTCCAAAGAGACAGTGTTCCACAGAGATGGGTGTTCCCCAGTACAAATGTTACACAGAGATGGGTGTACCCCAGTGACAGTGTTCCACAGAGATGGGTGTTCCCCAATGACAGTGTTGCACAGATATGGGTGTTCCCCAGAGACAGTGTTCAACAGGGATGGGTGATACCAAGTACCAATGTTCCACAGAGATGGGTGTTCCCCAGTGACAGTGTTCCACAGAGATGGTTGTTCCCCAGTACCAGTGTTCCACAGGGATGGGTGTTCCCCAGTACCAATGTTCCACAGGGATGGGTGTTTCCCAGTGACAGTGTTCCACAGAGATGGGTGTTCCCCAGTGACAGTGTTCCACATAGATGGCTGTTCCCCAGAGACAGTGTTCCACAGAGATGGGTGTTCCCTAGTGACAGTGTTCCACAGGGTTGGGAGTTCCCCAGTTAAAGTGTTCCACAGATATGGGTGTTCCCCAGAGATGGTGTTTCACAGAGATGGGTGTTCCCCAGTACCAATGTTACACAGAGATGGGTGTACCCAAGTGACAGTGTTCCACAGAGATGGGTGTTCCCCAGAGACAGTGTTCCACAGAGATGGGTGTTCCCCAGTGACAGTGTTCCACAGAGATGGGTGTTCCCCAGAGACCGTGTTGCACAGAGATTGGTGATCCCCAGTGATAGTGTTCCACAGCGATGGGTGATCCCCAGTGACAGTGTTCCACAGGGATGGGTGTTCCCCAGTGACAGTGTTCCACAGATATGAGTGATCCCCAGAGACTGTGTTCCAGAGGGATGGGTGTTCCCCATTGACAGTGTCCCAGTGGGATGCGTGTTTCCCAGTGACAGTGTTCCACAGAGATGGGTGATCCCAAGTACCAATGTTCCACAGAGATGGATGTTCCCCAGAGACAGTGTTCCACTGACATGGGTGTTCCCCAGTGACAGTGTTCCACAGAGATTGCTGTTCCCCAGAGACAGTGTTCTACAGAGATGGGTGTTCCCTTGCGACCGTGTTCCACAGGGTTGGGTCCCCAGTGAAAGTGTTCCACAGATATGGGTGTTCCCCAGTACCAATGTTACACAGAGATGGGTGTACCCCAGTGACAGTGTTCCACAGAGATGTGTGTTCCCCACTGACAGTGTTCCACAGAGATAGGTGTTCCCTATTGTCAGTGTTCCAAAGAGATGGGTGATCCCCAGTACCAAGGTTCCACAGGGATGGGGTTTCCCCATTGATAGTGTTCCACAGAGATGGGTGTTCCCCATTGACAGTGTTCCACAGGGATGGGTGCTCTCCAGAGACCGTGTTTCACAGAGATGGGTGATCCGCAGTGACAGTGTTCCACAGAGATTGCTGTTCCCCAGAGACAGTGTTCTACAGAGATGGGTGTTCTCTAGTGACAGTGTTCCACAGGATTGAGTCCCCAGTGAAAGTGTTCCACAGATATGTGTGTTCCCCAGTACCAATGTTACACAGAGATGGGTGTTCCCCAATGACAGTGTTCCACAGGGATGGGTGATCCCAAGTACCAATGTTCCATAGAGATGGGTGTTCCCCTGTGACAGTGTTCCACAGATATGAGTGATCCCCAGAGACAGTGTTCCAGAGGGATGTTTGATCCCCAGTGACAGTGTTCCACAGAGATGGGTGTTCCCCAATGACAGTGTTCCACAGATATGGGTGTTCCCCAGAGACAGTATTCCACAGGGATGAGTGATCCCAAGTACCAATGTTCCATAGAGATGGGTGTTCCCCAGTGACAGTGTTCCACAGATATGAGTGATCCCCAGAGACAGTGTTCCAGAGGGATGTTTGATCCCCATTGACAGTGTTCCAGAGGGATGGTTGATCCCCAATGACAGTGATCCCCAGAGATGGGTGTTCCCCAGTGACAGTGTTCCACAGATATGGTTGATCCCCAATGACAGTGATCCCCAGAGATGGGTGTTCCCCAGAGACAGTATTCCACAGGGATGGGTGATCCCAAGTACCAATGTTCCATAGAGATGGGTGATCCCCAGTGACAGTGTTCCACAGAGATGGGTGTTCCCCAGAGACCGTGTTGCACAGAGATTGGTGATCCCCAGTGATAGTGTTCCACAGCGATGGGTGATCCCCAGTGACAGTGTTCCACAGAGATAGGTGTTCCCTATTGTCAGTGTTCCAAAGAGATGGGTGATCCCCAGTACCAAGGTTCCACAGGGATGGGGTTTCCCCATTGATAGTGTTCCACAGAGATGGGTGTTCCCCATTGACAGTGTTCCACAGGGATGGGTGCTCTCCAGAGACCGTGTTTCACAGAGATGGGTGATCCGCAGTGACAGTGTTCCACAGAGATTGCTGTTCCCCAGAGACAGTGTTCTACAGAGATGGGTGTTCTCTAGTGACAGTGTTCCACAGGATTGAGTCCCCAGTGAAAGTGTTCCACAGATATGTGTGTTCCCCAGTACCAATGTTACACAGAGATGGGTGTTCCCCAATGACAGTATTCCACAGGGATGAGTGATCCCAAGTACCAATGTTCCATAGAGATGGGTGTTCCCCAGTGACAGTGTTCCACAGATATGAGTGATCCCCAGAGACAGTGTTCCAGAGGGATGTTTGATCCCCATTGACAGTGTTCCAGAGGGATGGTTGATCCCCAATGACAGTGATCCCCAGAGATGGGTGTTCCCCAGTGACAGTGTTCCACAGATATGGTTGATCCCCAATGACAGTGATCCCCAGAGATGGGTGTTCCCCAGAGACAGTATTCCACAGGGATGGGTGATCCCAAGTACCAATGTTCCATAGAGATGGGTGATCCCCAGTGACAGTGTTCCACAGAGATGGGTGTTCCCCAGAGACCGTGTTGCACAGAGATTGGTGATCCCCAGTGATAGTGTTCCACAGCGATGGGTGATCCCCAGTGACAGTGTTCCACAGGGATGGGTGTTCCCCAGTGACAGTTTTCCACAGATATGAGTGATCCCCACAGACTGTGTTCCAGAGGGATGGGTGTTCCCCATTGACAGTGTCCCAGTGGGATGCGTGTTTCCCAGTGACAGTGTTCCACAGAGATGGGTGATCCCAAGTACCAATGTTCCACAGAGATGGATGTTCCCCAGAGACAGTGTTCCACTGACATGGGTGTTCCCCAGTGACAGTGTTCCACAGAGATTGCTGTTCCCCAGAGACAGTGTTCTACAGAGATGGGTGTTCCCTTGCGACCGTGTTCCACAGGGTTGGGTCCCCAGTGAAAGTGTTCCACAGATATGGGTGTTCCCCAGTACCAATGTTACACAGAGATGGGTGTACCCCAGTGACAGTGTTCCACAGAGATGTGTGTTCCCCACTGACAGTGTTCCACAGAGATAGGTGTTCCCTATTGTCAGTGTTCCAAAGAGATGGGTGATCCCCAGTACCAAGGTTCCACAGGGATGGGGTTTCCCCATTGACAGTGTTCCACAAGGATGGGTGCTCTCCAGAGACCGTGTTTCACAGAGATGGGTGATCCGCAGTGACAGTGTTCCACAGAGATTGCTGTTCCCCAGAGACATTCTACAGAGATGGGTGTTCTCTAGTGACAGTGTTCCACAGGATTGAGTCCCCAGTGAAAGTGTTCCACAGATATGTGTGTTCCCCAGTACCAATGTTACACAGAGATGGGTGTTCCCCAATGACAGTGTTCCACAGGGATGGGTGATCCCAAGTACCAATGTTCCATAGAGATGGGTGTTCCCCTGTGACAGTGTTCCACAGATATGAGTGATCCCCAGAGACAGTGTTCCAGAGGGATGTTTGATCCCCAGTGACAGTGTTCCACAGAGATGGGTGTTCCCCAATGACAGTGTTCCACAGATATGGGTGTTCCCCAGAGACAGTATTCCACAGGGATGAGTGATCCCAAGTACCAATGTTCCATAGAGATGGGTGTTCCCCAGTGACAGTGTTCCACAGATATGAGTGATCCCCAGAGACAGTGTTCCAGAGGGATGTTTGATCCCCATTGACAGTGTTCCAGAGGGATGGTTGATCCCCAATGACAGTGATCCCCAGAGATGGGTGTTCCCCAGTGACAGTGTTCCACAGATATGGTTGATCCCCAATGACAGTGATCCCCAGAGATGGGTGTTCCCCAGAGACAGTATTCCACAGGGATGGGTGATCCCAAGTACCAATGTTCCATAGAGATGGGTGTACCCCAGTGTCATTGTTCCACAGAGATGGGTGATCCCCAGAGACAGTGTTCCACAGATATGTTTGATCTCCAGTGACAGTGGTTCCCAGAGATGGGTGTTCCCCAGTACCAGTGCTCCAGAGGGATGGATGTTCCGGAAGAGATGGGTGTTTCTGGGGGAGGTGCTCCCCATTGACAGGCACTACCAAGGTGAGGGGCGTTTCTGCGACTGATACTCACCAATAATTTCCCTGATGGTGACAGGCTGGGAAAGGGTTGCTGCCTCACTCATTCCTGCAATGTTCGCTGCTCTCACCCTGAAGTGCAGCTTCTCCCCCGTCGGCAGATTGTGACAGATGATGGAGCTGCGATCGGTTAAACCCTTCTGAACTGGTACCCAGTCGTTGGCTGGTGTGGGAGAGGTACAGAGGGATGGAATCAGACAGAAGGCGAAAGAAACTCAGGCCAACTATGAAAGAGGCAGTGGCAGTAATAGAACATAGAAGATAGAAAACTACAGCACATTACAGGCCCTACGGCCCATAATGTTGTGCCCACCATGTAACCTACTCTAGAAACTGCCTAGAATTTCCCTAGCACATAGCCCTCCAATTTTCTAAGCTACATGTATCTATCAAGGAGTCTCTTAAAAGACCCTATTCTATCAGCTTCCACCACGCTGCCAACAGCCCATTCCACACACTCACCACTCTCTGTGTAAAATTTTACCCCTGACATCTCCTCTGTACCTACTTCCAAGCACCTTAAAGCTATGCCCTCTTGTGCCATTTCAGCCCTGGGAAAAAGCCCCTGATTATCCACATGATCAATGTGTCTCTTCATCTTATACCCCTCTATCAGGTCACCTCTCATCCTTGGTTGTTCCATGGAGAAAAGGCTGAGTTAATTGAACCTGTTCCCATAAGGCATGCTCCTCAATCCAGGCAACATCCTTGTAAATCTCCTCTGCACCTTTTCTATGGTTTCCACATCCTTCCTTTAGTGAGGTGACTAGAACTGAGCACAGTACTCCAAGTGGGGTCTGACCAGGGTTTGATATAGCTGTAACATTACCTCACACCTCTTGAACTCAATCCCACGGTTGATGAGTGCTGACACACCATATGCCTTCTTAACATCATTGTCAACCTGCGCAGCAGCTTTGAATGTCCTATGGACATGGACCCCAAGATCTTTCTGATCCTCCACACTGCCAAGAGTCTTACTATTAATGTTATATACTGTCTTCAAATTTGACCTACCAAAATGAACCACTTCACACTTATCTGGGGTGAACTCCATCTGCCACTTCTTAGTCCAGTTCTGTATCCTATCAATGTCCCTCTGTAACCTCTGACAACCCTTCAGAATATCCACAACACCCCGAATTTTTGTGTCATTAGCAAACTTACTAACCCACCCTTCTACTTCCTCATGCAGGTAATTTACAGAAATCACAAAGAGGAGAGGTTCTAGAACAGATCCCTGAGGCAATCCACTGGCCACTGACCTCCATGCAGAATATGACCCATCTACAACCACTCTTCTTTCTGTGGGCAAGCCAGTTCTGGATCCACAAAGCAATGTCCCCTTGGATCCCATGCCTCCTTACTTTCTCAATAAACTTTGCAGGGGGTACCTTATCAAATGCCTTGCTGAAATCCATATACACTACATCTACTGCTCTTCCTTCATCAATGCGTTTAGTCACATCCTCAAAAAATTCAATCAGGCTAGTAAGGCATGTTCTGCCTTTCACAAAGCCATGCTGTCTATTCTTAATCATATTATACCTCTCCAAATGTTCATAAATCCTGCCTCTCAGGATCTTCTCCATCAACTTACCAATTACTGAAGTAAGACTCACTGGTCTATAATTTCCTTTGCTATCTCTACTCCCTTTCTTGAATAAGGGAACAACATCTGCAACCCTCCAATCCTCCGGAACCTCTCCTGTCCTCAATGATGATGCAAAGATCATTGCCAGAGGTTCAGCAATCTCCTCCCTCACTTCCCACAGTAGCCTGGGGTACATCTCATCCGGTCCTGGTGACTTATCCAACTTGATGCTTTCCAAAAGCTCCAGCACATCCTCTTTCTTAATGTTTATATACTCAAGCTTTTCAATCTACTGTAAGTCATCCCTAAAAATCACCAAGATCCTTTTCCTTAGTGAATACTGAAGCGAAGTATTCATTAAGTATCTCTGCTATCTCCTCCAGTTCCATACACACTTTTCCACTGTCACATTTCATTGGTCCTATTCTCTCACATCTTATCCTCTTGCTCCCCACATACTTGTACAATGCTTTGGGGTTTTTCCTTAATCCAACTCACCAAAGCCTTCTCATGGCCCTGTCTGGCTCTCCTAACTTCCATAAGACCATAAGACAAAGGTGCAGGTCGGCCATTCAGCCCATTGAGTCTGCTCTGCCATTTAATCATGAGCTGATCCAATCTCCCCTTTAGTCCCATTCCCCTGCCTTCCATAACTTTTGATGCCCTGACTACTCAGATACCTATCAATCTCTGCCTTAAATATACTCAATGACTTGGTCTCCACTGCCGCCCATGGCAACAAATTCCACAGATTCACCACCCTCTGGCTAAAAAAGAATTTTTGCATCTCTGTTCTGAATGGGCGCCCTGCAATCCTCAAGTCATGTCCTCTCATACTAGACTCCCCCACCAAGAGAAACAACTTTGCCACATCCACTCTGTCCATGCCTTTCAACATTCGAAATGTTTCTATGAGGTCCCCCCTCATTCTTCTAAACTCCAAGGAGTACAGTCCAAGAGCGGTCAAACGTTCCTCATATGTTAACCCTCTCATTCCCGGAATCATTCTAGTGTATCTTCTCTGCACCCTCTCCAATGTCAGCACATCCTTTCTTAAGTAAGGAGCCCAAAACTGCACACAGAATTCCAAGTGAAGTCTTACCAGTGCCTTATAGAGCCTCAACATCACATCCCTGCTGCTATACTCTATTCCTCTAGAAATGAATGCCAACATTGCATTCGCCTTCTTCACATCCAACTCAACCTGATGGCTAACCTTAAGGGTATCCTGAAAGAGGACTCCCAATTCTCATTGCGTCTCGGAACTTTGAATTCTCTCCCCATCTAAATAATAGTCTGCCCGTTTATTTCTTCTACCAAAGTGCATGACCGTACACTTTCCAACATTGTAATTCATTTGCCACTTCTTTGCCCATTCCCCCAATCTATCCAAGTCTCTCTGCAGACTCTGTTTCCTCAGCTCTACTGGCCCCTCCACCTATCTTTGTATCATCAGCAAACTTAGCCACAAAACCATATATTCCATAATCTAAATCGTTGATATACAATGTAAAAAGAAGTGGCCCCAACATGGACCCTTATGGAACACCACTGGTAACCAGCAGCCAACCAGAATGGGATCCCTTTATTCCCTCTCTATGTTTCCTGCCAATCAGCCAACGCTCTATCCATGTATGTAACTTTCCCATAATTCCACGGGCTCTTATCTTGTTTAGCAGCTTCATGTGTGGCACCTTGTCAAAGGCCTTCTGAAAATCCAAATACACAACATCCACTGCATCTCACTTGTCTAGCCTACTTGTAATTTCCTCAAAAAATTGCACTAGGTTTGTCAGGCAGGATTTTCCTTTAAGGAAACCATGCTGAGTTCTGCCTATCTTGTCATATTCCTCCAGGTACTCCATAACCTCATCCTTGATAATCGACTCCAACAACTTCCCAACCACCGATGTCAAGTTAACAGGTCTATAATTTCCTTTTTGCTTCCTTGCCCCCCTTCTTAAATAGCAGAGTGATATTTGAAATCTTCCAGTCGTCTGGAACCAGGCCAGAATCAATTGACTTTTGAAAGATCATTGCTAATGCCTCTGCAATCTTCACTGCTACTTCCTTCAGAACATGAGGGTGCATTCTTAAGCTCCTTCCTGCTAGCTTCAATCTTCAAGATCACCATCATTACCTAGTTTTTTGAACCTTTCGTAAGCTCTTCTTTCCTTCTTGACTAGATTTTCAACAGCCTTTGTACACCATGGTCCCTGTACCCTACCATCCTTTCCCTGTCACATTGGAATGTACCTATGTAGTACACCATGCAAATAACCCCTGAACATTTGCCACATTTCTACCATACATTTCCCAATTAGTGCCTCCACGTTCCTGCCCAATAGCTTCATATTTCCCCTTACTCCAATTAAACACTTTCCTAACTCGTCTAAACACAAAAATACAACCACAGATACTGTGGATCAAAGAATACGTACACAATGCTGGAAGAACTCAGCAGGTCAGGCAGCATCAGTGAGAAAAGAGTAGCCAATGTTTTGGGCTGAGACCCTTCATCAGGAATGGGGGGGAAAGAGAGGACCGAAGCCCAGTAATAAAGATAGGGGAGGGGGTAGGGCCTAGAGGCACCAGGTGGAAAACCAATCAGAGGAAAGATAAAGGGGGGAGGGGATAAGCATGAAAGAACTGTAGAGATAAAGAAGCAGAAAGTTGAAAGGGGAGAGAGGCAGAGAGGGACCTGGGATAGGGGAAGGAAATTACCGGAAATTGGAGAATTCAATGTTCATACCACCAGGCTGGAGGCTACCCAGACGGTAGATGAGGTGTTGCTCCTCCAACCTGAGTTTGGCCTCATTATGGCAGTAGAGGAGGCCATGTATGGACATATCTAGATGGGAATGAGAGGCAGAGTTGAAGTGGGTGGCATCAGCGAGACCCGACGCAGATTGGGGGACTGCTTCATCAAGCACCTACTGTCCGTCACAATAGACAGGCACTCCCAGTTGCCACCCACTTCAACCTCCCTCACTCCAGGGAAAACATGGCCAGACTGCCCAATATCTCCCCACAACTAAAGCCCTCCAATCAGTCAACATCCTGGTGACTCTCCCTCTGCATTCTCTCCTGCTCAACCGCATCCTGCCCATAGAGTGGCAAAGAGAACTCCACTCCGTGTGGCCAAGTGTGGCTTAACATGCACCAGAAAGAGAGAAGCAGAGAGAGCTGCACACATCAGGGAAGATCTGTTAGAACCAAGTAAAGAAACGAGCTATGCTGGCTGGGAACTATAACAGACTCCTAGAATATGCAGCCACTTCTGTTCTCTGTGTTTACACAGAACCATTGCATAAGTGAGTTTATAATTGTGATCTTCAACTGCCTGAGGACAGTACCCCCTGTGCACACTACATGACACTGATGAGCAATAAGACAATCCTGCAATAATGTTAGCAGTATGTTCAGAGTAAAGACTGTCGTACACAGTATCACTCACCTTATGCAGAGATATGTGTACACAGTCTGTGGTTAGGAAAGCATACGGTGTATTGGCCTTCACCAATCGTGGGATTGAGTTTAGGAGCTGAGAGGTAATGTTGCAGCTATGTAGGACCCTGGTCAGACCCCACTTGGAGTACTGTGCTCATTTCTGGTTGCCTCACTACAGGAAGGATGTGGAAACCATAGAAAGAGTGCAGAGGAGACTTACAAGGATGTTGCCTGGATTGGGGAGCATGCCTTATGAGAATAAGTTGAGTGAACTCGGCCTTTTCTCCTTGGAGTGAAGGAGAATGAGAGGTGACCTGATAGAGGTGTATAAGATGATGAGAGACATTGATTATGTGGGTAGTCAGAGGCTTTTTCCCAGGGCTGAAATGGCTAGCATGAGAGGTCATAGTTTTAAGGTGCTTGGAAGTAGGTACAGGGTTAAGTTTTTTTACGCAGAGGGCAGGGATTGCGTGGAATGGGCTGCTGGCGACGGTGGTGGAGGTGGATATGATAGGGTCTTTTAAAAGACTCCTGGACATGTACATGAAGCTTAGAAAAATAGAGGGCTATGGATAATCCTAGGTAATTTCTACAGCTTTGTGGGCCGAAGGGTCTGTATTGTGCTGTAGGTTTTCTATGTTTCTATTCTGTGTGATGCCAGCCCATCTGAAAGTGACTGGTCTTCATTATAATGCTGCATAATATTTTCCTGCCTTACTATTGGACTAGTAATTAGGTACCAAGTTAAACACTCAAGCACTATTAATGCCCAGTTATGTCCACACAATTCTTTGGCTAGTGTTGGCAGTTTATGTATGTGTCCACTGACTTGGACTGGACCATCCCATTAGATACTCATCCTGGGTGAGCTTCCAAACATTTCACAGTATCACAGTGAGCAGGAGTATCCATACAGTCCAAGAGTGATTCTACAATACCGCAGGTATATAAGTGTACTAACTGGGAATATGATACAGGTTGCAATTTACAAGTACATGCACAACTCTTCAAATGACAACTTGTAATGATCTAGAAGTTAACAGCATGAGTCTGTGCTCTCTGATGTCAGATGTGACGGTGTTCACTCTGAAATCTCAGCTTTGTATATGATGAACATCATTTGGTTTGCACATCAGACTCTGTCCGATCGTGAGCAGTATGTATGGGAGGGTAAACTGAAATTCAAAAGGCAATCTAACAATGAGCAGATTGAAAATCAGTGTACTATTAATTAGTGTGAAATGCACTGTGTGTGTACACTAGTACATCAATCCTGCTCAAAGAATGTAACCTCCTGGACACTGCCCCCAGATACTGTATACATGCACATATTTGTGTGTGCTTGCCTGTGTATGTAATACTGCGTGTATCTAAACATGTATATGTATGTGCCTGTGCCTATGTACCTCTGTGTGTACTCGTCTGTGTATCTCCTAACGTGTGTGGCTCTATGTGTGCATAATGGATGTGTGCCTGTGCACCTGTATGTGTGTCTGTGTGTATGTCTCTGACCCGCAGCACAGGAGCCCCTCAGGGCTGTGTCCTAAGCCCCTCCTTTACTCTCTGTATACCCATGACTGTCACCACCCACAGCTCCAATCTGTTAATTAAATTTGCTGACAACAATACACTGATTGGCCTAATCTCAAATAATAATGAGGCAGCCTACAGAGAAGTCATCACCCTGACACAGTGGTGTCAAGAAAACAACCTCTCCCTCAATGTCGCAAAAACAAAGGAGCTGGTTGTGGAGGAATGGAGACAGGCTAACTCCTATAGACATCAATGGATGTCTAGAGGTAGAGAGGGTGAACAGCTTTAAGTTCCTTGGCATACACATCACCGAGGATCTCATGTGGTCTGTATACAGGCTGTGTGGTGAAAAAGGCACAACAGCACCTCTTTCACTTTAGATGGTTGAAAAAGTTTGGTATGGGCCCCCAAATCCTAAGAATTTCCTACTGGAGCACAATTGAGAACATCCTGACTGGCTGCATCACTGCCTGGTATTGGTATGGGAACTTTACTTCCCTCAATCGCTGGACTCTGCAGAGAGTGGTGTGGACAACCCATTGCATCGGTAGATGTGAACTTCCCACTATTCAGAACATTTACAAAGACAGGTGTGTAAAAAGGGCCTGAAGGATCATCAGGGACACAAGCCACCCCAGCCACAAACTGTTCGAACTGCTACCATCCGGGAAACGATACTGCAGCGGAAAAGCCAGGACCAAAAGGCTCCAGGACAGCTTCTTCTACCAGGCTATCAGACTGATTAATTCATGCCGGCACAACTGTATTTCTATATTGACTGTCCTGTTGTACATACTATTTATTACAAATGACTATAAATTGCACATTGCACTTAGATGGAGACGTAACGTAAAGATTTTTACTCCTGATGTATATGAAGAATATAAGTAATAAAGTCAATTCAAATTCAAAGCATTTGTATGTGCGCACACATTATATGTTAGTGTGTATATCTGTTAGTGTGTGTGTGCGCGCATGCATACAGCTGGCAGGCTGAGTGTGCCAGTACTCACCTCCATCCTGGCAGTACTCCACCAAGTAACCATCCAGCCCTGCTGCCCCTACCTTCTCTGGGGTTCTCCACTTCAGGGCAACAGATGTGTCAGTCACATCTTCCACCGTCAGGTTTGTGGGTTCACTGGTGGGAACTACATCAAGAGCAGACAGTATGAGACACCATCCTCTCTCCCTCTCACCCCCTCATCTCATCATCCAGAGAATTCCCACCACCTGCCCGGCAACCGGGTTACAGAGACATGTTCCGAAGTTCCCACGGATGCTGCCCGACCTGCTGAGTTCCTCCAGCTTGTTGTATGTGTTGCTTAGAGAGACATCAGTTAGCCCACTGCTACCCCACCCCACTTGGAAGGGCAGACAGGTTTAAAGTCAACAGGTAGAGCAGTGATCTCACAGTCAGTGACCCAGCTTTTGTGTGCAGCTTGCACCTTGTCTTTGTGATGGTGTCGCTTCCCCGAGGACTCCAGTTACCTCCCCGTCTCAGAGGCATTGCTGATGTGTGGAGAGTGGTAGAATCTGAAGGGAGTTAATGGCTTGTGGACAGGGTAAGTTGAAAATGGTGTCCAATTATTAAGGATAACTTGCCCCGAGAAGGTGACATCCCTCACTAAGGACCCTCACCACTCAAGGCTTGTCCTCTTCTCACTACTACCATCAGGAAGGAGGTACGGGAGCCTGAAAATCAATGTACTATTGAAGATCCCCATTCAATATTTTGGAAATAATTTCTTCCTCACCACCATCAAATTTCTGAGTGTCCATAAACCCATGAATGGTACCTCACTATTCCACTTTCACACTATATATGTATTAATTGGAACATTTTTTATTTTTTTTATGTCTTGCACTTGACTGCTGCCCCAAAACAAATTTGACAATGTATCACTGATTCAGGTTCTGGGCGTGGTGTAGATTATTAACAGGGACTCAGCAGGTTAAAGGCCTGCCATTACATAGAGCTCACTCATGGATCTTGCCTCCCAATCCTCTCTCTGGAAGCACAGCCTCACCCCGCACCCCTTTCCCAGCCTCCGCTCTCACCAATGGGCATGAAGGGTTGAGAGGCCGCACTGTGGCGAGACATGCCAATGGCATTCACAGCGTAGACTCTCATCTCATATAGGACGCCTTCGATCATCTGCTTGGCCTCGTATGTTGTCTCCTTCCAAAGGTCAAAGTTCAGCCTCATCCAGCGATAGCTCTTCTTCTTCTTCCGCTCCAGGACGTACCCTGTCAGGCAGAATTAGGAGAGGGTGTGTGTATGTCTGTGAGAGAGACGGATGGAGGGGTTTGGAAAATGGAGGCATAAAGAGAGAGAGGGAGGTCCAATGGGAAAGTAAGAAAGAGGCAGAAGGATAGGGAAGGAGAGGTGTCACTTCCAATTAATTTGACTCATTCTTCAATCACACTTCACTTACCTTACAGTCTGACCCCTGTCACCATTTTCCATCTTGCCTTGCTGCAGCTTTCACAAGGGAATGCCAGAGGCAGAGCGATAGGGGAAAGTTAGACATCAGGGAGATGGAAGTGGAGAGAGGGAGTGGATGGAAGAGAGGTGGAAGGGGTAGGAAAGGGGGAGACAGGATGGAGAATCTGGAGGAGAGGAGGATTAGCGGGAAGAGGTGAGGGAGGGAGGGGAAGGAAAGAGAGAGAAATAGAAGGGAGGGAGAGAGAGGTTAGGGAGACAGGGCAAGGCGAGTCATACAAAGAGAGGATTGTAGGGAGATGGGTGAGGTGAGGGGCTGTACGGACAGGTGAAAGGAGAGAGGTGTAGGAAGGGACAAACAGGAGATAGGGAGTGAGGGAGAGTAATCTGGACAAGCATTTTCTCCCTGCTCCAAATCACTGGTGCAGTCAGTCTCTTACCCAGCACTGGCTGACCCCCATCAAACACTGGTGGCTCCCACTGGATCATGCAGCAGTCTTCTCCAACGCTCAGCACCCTAGGGGCCTCTGGTGGGTCGGGAACATCTGCAGAGGCATGGAGAATATCAGTGGGGTTGGCCTGTGGATTGCAGTGGGGGAGTTAGCAGGGCAAAGAGTGGCACTGGGGAGGGAGAGCTGGGCGGGTATCGGTCGAAGTCCAGCAAAAAGGAGGGTGGTGGGAGCAGCTTATTTCTGAGGACAGCAGTGCAGAGGTGTAGGGGTGAAGGTTACTCACCTCCCACCAACACCAAGGGCCCTGGTCAGCTTTCACTTTGAGCAATGCTCCGGTCGGGTGGAGGGGGTGTTTGGGGGTGGTGCCCCCAGTACAAGGGCTCAAGGTTCCCAGGGCCACCCAGAAGCTTCTTCTCCACTCGAGTCACTTGGGTCAAAGAGGTGTTACTGTTACTGATACTCACCCACCACCTTGACGGTGATGTCAGCCCGATCGTGCCCTACGGGGTTTTGCACCAGCACAGTGTAGACACCCTGATCGGACTGTTCTGCTCCCTCTAGGATGAAGACACAGTGGTCAGGGTGATGCTCCACATGCATCCGCCCTTCCAACTCGGTGATCACCTGCACACAGGGACAGCATCAGGGTAACAGACTCACCACAGTGGTACTGCCCCCCAACCACTCACCTCAGGGGGCCCTGGACATGAACCCTTCATCCCAAGCATGGATTCCTGACTCGTCATCCCGGGAGATAGGGACCCCCAACCCATTACTCCAGTGTGTGTTTACACAACCTCGTCCATGTCACAGAGCACTTGGCCAAACATCTGTGCTAAACCAATTATCTCCCTAAGCTCATCCCATTTGTCTATTTTTGGCCCAGATTCCTCTAATCCATTCCTATTCCCAAGTATCCATGCAAATGTCTTTTAGATGTTTAATTGTACTCCCTCTACCAGCTCTACCCTCTGGCAGCTCATTCCATAGGCCCACCACTCTCCAGTGAAAAGGTTTCCTCTAATATCCTTTAACATTGCTTCCCCTCTCAATTAAAACCTACACCTTCAAGTTTTAGTTGGCCTGTCCTGGGTTAAAGACTCTGATAATCTTCCTCATCTACACCACTTATGACTTTATAGTCCCAGTTGATCCAGTCTCAGTAATGAGAATCCTGCAGGAAGGTTTGCTAGAGCTGTTGGGAGTGGTTTAAATTAATATGGCAAGGGCGTGGGAACCAGTCTGATAGAGCTGAGATGAGCCAGCAGGTTTACAAGTAGATGATGGGTGTAACATGAATTTAAGGAAGGTCAAGCCAATGATTGGGTACAAATGCAGGCAGAGCAAAGAGTTAACTAGTACCACAGAGGCAAAATTCAAAAAGGCGGAGAATGCAGGACTGAAAGTCCTGTATTTAAATGTGCGTAGCATTCAAAAAAAGGTGGATGAACTCGTGGTGCAATTAGAGACTGGTCAGTATGATGTTGCGGTCATCACTGAGTCATGGCTGACAGAAGGTCATAGTTGGGAGTTTAATATCAGTGGATATACTTTGTATCAAAAGGACAAGCAGGAAGACATAGGAGATGGTGTGGCTCTGTTGGTAAGAGATGGAATTACATCTTTAGAAACAGGAGACATAAGGTTAGAGAATGCTGAATCTTTGTGGGTAGAGTTAAGAAACTGCAAGGGTGAAAAAAAATATCATATATCTGCCTCCAAATAGTAGCCATGATATGGGGTTGAGATTGCAAAGGGAGCTGGAAAAGGGTAAATAAGGGTAATGGCATAATTGTAATGGGAGAATTGAATATGCAAGGGGATTGGGACAATCAGGTTGGTGTCAGATTGCAAGAAAAGGAATTTGTTGAATGTCTACAAGGTGGCTTTTTGAAACAGTTTATGCTTGAGCATGCTCAGGGAAAAGCTATCTTAGATTGGGTGTTGTGTAATAACCCAGATCTTAATAGGGAGCTTAACGTAAAGGAACCCTGAGGAGGTAATGATCATAATGAATTCATCTGCAATTTGAGAGGGAGAAGCATAAATCACTTCCGTCGCAATGGAATAAAGGGAATTACAGAGGCATGAGAGAGGAGCTTGCCCAGGTGGATTGGAGTGGGATACTGGTGGGAATGACAACAGAGCAGAGGTGGCTGAAGTTTCTGGGAATAGTTCACAAGGTGCAGGATAGATATGTCTCACAGAGGAAAAGTTCTCAAATGGCAAGAGTAGACAACCATGGCTGACATAAAAGCCAAGGAAAGGACATACAAGGTAGCAAAAGTGAGTGGGAAATTGGATGATTGGGAAGCTTTTAAAACCCAATGGCAATGAAAAAAGCTATAAGAGGAGAAGAGGTGAAATTTAAGGGTAGACTAGCCAATAATATAAAGCAGGATACCAAAAGTTTTTCAGTTATATGAAGAGTAAAAGGGAGATGAGAGTTGATATTGGACCACTGGTGAGGTATTAATGGAAGGGGGCGAAGAAATGGCAGATGAACTTAATAACACACACAAAATGCTGGTGGAACACAGCAGGCCAGGCAGCATCTATAAGGATGTTGACATTGACGTTTCGGGCCTTCCATCACATAATCCTTTCCCTTCTCCAGCTCTGTATCACTTCTGCCAATCACCTTTCCAGCTCGCATTTCCCCCTCCCCCCACTACTTTCAAATCTCTTACTATCTTTCCTTTCAGTTAGTCCTGACAAAGGGTCTCGGCCCGAAATGTCGACAGTGCTTCTCCTTTTAGATGCTGCCTGGCCTGCTGTGTTCCACCAGTATTTTGTGTGTGTTGTTTGAATTTCCAGCATCTGCAGATTTCCTCGTATTTGCAGATGAACTTAATAAGTACTTTGCATCTGACTTCATGTGGAAGACACAAGCAGTGTGCCAGAGGTCCGTGAGTGTCATTGCTATTACAAAGGAGGAAATGCTAGGCAAGCTCAAAGATCTTAAGATGGATAAGCGACCTGGACTAGATGGACTACATCCCAGAGTCCTGAGAGAGGTTCCTGAAGAGATAATGGATGATCAGGTCATGATCCTTCAAGAATCACTTTATTTTGGCATGGTCCTGGAGGACTGGAAGATTACAAATGTCACTCCACTCTTTAAGAAGGGAGGAAGGCAAAAGAAAGAAAATTATAGATAGCCTAACTTCAGTGGTGGGAAAGTGTTGGAGTCTATTATTAAGGATGGGGTTTGGAAACTAATGATAAAATAAATGGTTTCTGCAAAGGGAAATTTTGCCCAACAAATCTGTTAGAGTTCTTCAAGGAAATAACAACCAGGGTGGACAAAGGAGAGGCAGTGGATGTCATTTACTTGGATTTTCAGAAGGCGTTTGATAAGGTGCCACATATGAGATTGTTTAACAAGATAAAATCCTATGGCTCTACAGGAAAGATACTGGCATGGATAGAGGAATGGCTGATGGCAGGAGGCAGTGAGTGGGAATGAAGGGGCCCTTTTCTGGTTGGCTAGTGGTGTTCCTCAGGGTCAGTATTGGGACAACTACTTTTCACATTGTTTGTCAGTGATTTGGATAGTGGAATTGATGGCTTCATGGCAATGTTTGCAGATGATACCAAGTTAGATGGAGGGGTAGGTAGTTCTGAGGAAATAATGTGATTGCAGCAGGACTTAGACAAAATGGAAGACTGGGCAAAAAAGTGGCAGATGGAATACAGTGTTGGGAAATGTATGATGATGCATTTTGGTAGAAGTAACAATAGTGTGGACTATTATCTAAATGTGGAGAAAATTCAAACATTAGAGGTGCAGAGAGACTTTGGAGTCCTTGTGCAAGACACCCAGAAGATTAATTTACAGGTTGAGTCTGTGGTAAAGAAGGCAAATGTAATGTTGACATTAATTTCAAGGGGAATTGTATATAAAAGCAAGGAGATAATGCTGAGCATTTATGAGGCATTGGTCAGACTGCACGGAGTATTGTCAACAGTTTTGGACCTCATACCTCAGAAAGGATTTGTTGTCATTGGAGAGTCCAGAGGAGGTTCACAAGGATGATTTTGAGAATGAAGGGGTTAACATATGAGGAGTGTTTGGCTGCTTTAGGCCTGTACTCAATGGAATTTAGAAAAATGTGGGGGGATCTCATTGAAACTACCGAATGTTGAAAAGACTAGATAGGGTGGATGTTGAGAGGATGTTTCCTCTGGTGGGGGTATCAGCTTCAAAGGGGTACAGCCTCAGAACTGAGGGGCGACCTTTTAGCACAGAGGTAAGGAGGATATTTTTTAGCCTGAAAGTAGTGTATCTGTGGAATGCCCTGCCACAGACTGTGGTGAAGACCAAATCCGTGGGTATATTTAAGGTGGAAGTTGATAGCTTACTGATCGGTCAGGGCATGGAAGGATATGGTGAGAAGGCAGGTATGTGGGGCTAAATGGGATCTGGGATCAGCCATGATGGAATGGTGGAGCAGACTCGATGGGCTGAATGGCCTAATTCTGCTCCTATATCTTATGGTCTTATGGTCTTTTCTACACCTCCTCTAGCTTTACACCACCTGAATTGTGTTTGGGTGTGTGCTTGTGTCTACACGAGAAGAGAGCAGACTGAATCGGGATGGATGGTGTACCTGAGACTCTGCACCCATTAGCTTCCAGCTGAGCTCTCCTCAGAATCCTGAGCTCAGCTCAGAAATGAGTTAAAACAGATTGTGGTCCTCTGCTTCCTTTGGATCCACTCTCCACAGAGTGCAGATCCCCATTCTGTGTGCAGTTCATTGAGTATATTAGCACCATCCCTCCTTGTACACCCTTCTCTCCCACCGAGTGAGCTGTGAGCTTCCTGTGGTCTACTGCACACCTGGGTGATCTTTCCTCGTGCACCCCTCTCTCACACCGGCTGAGCTGTGAGTGTAAATCTGGGGAGGGGGGGGGAATCCCTCTGTCCCGAGCATACCTTATCACCCTTGGTCCAGACCACGGTGGGAGTTGGCTCTCCACTGATGGGCACATCCAGACGCAGCTTGTTCCCAGCCACAACCACTATGGTGGCATCGGGAATGCTGCCCAAACAGTCCAGATGAATCTTGGGAGGATCTGTGGAGGGCAGGAACACCTGTGTTAGCACTGGAGCTGGGCAGGAATGAGCATGCTACAGTCAGAAAAGCTGCAGGAAGAATAAAGACTGTACCTTGTCGGGGGACGTAGTCGATTTTCACCTCTGCAGAAGACAAAGAGAGCGAGAAAGTGAATGCAAAGTGAAAGTACAGCAAGTCTGCATGTCTCCATGCAGACCCACACAATGTGTCTGGGTAAGCCACCACCAATCTATTAACATCCCGCCCACTCCCGCCTCAATGAAGGCTCCAAACCTGATCGATACATGTACAGAAACATAGGAAGAAGGAGGAGTAGGGAGGCCACTTGCCTCTTCTAGTCTGCCCAACCGTTCAATCTGATCATGTGCAATCGTCCACATTTGGTTCCATACCCCTTGATCGCCAAAGTCCTATACCACCTGGTTCAAGACAGGAACTTCTCTTCAACCATCCGTTTTTACAACCAACCTGCACAACTCTAATCACTATCTCAGTATAGCAACTCCATGACCACTTTGTACTACCACGGAGTTTGCTTGTTCCAATTGTATTCTCGCATCATGGATAACTGATATTTCCTTGTGAACACTGCTTACCTGACGCTCTGGGTCATGATGTTGCTGCAAGGAAGTTTTTCATTGCACCAGTGCATCCGTGTACTTGTGCAGATGACAATAGACTCGACTTTGACTGTAGCCCTGAGAAATATATCTAACTCTGTTGCTTAATTTAATGACTGGGCTTCAATTACTGACTATGGAAGAGAATACCATTAGTTCATCACCCCTGGTAGAAGAAACTCCTCTTCATCTCAATGGCCTGCCATTATCCAATGAGCTGATAATTGACTTCAAGAGAAGGAAACCAGAGGTCCATGAGCCAGTCATCATTGGGGGATTAATTCATTATTATTTCAGAGGCCCTGTCCTGAGCCCAACACAACTGCGATTACAAAGAAAGCACGGCAGCGTCCCTACCTCCTTAAGAGTTTATGAAGATCTGGCATGTCATCTAAAACTTTAACAAACTTCTATAGATGTGTGGTGGAGTGTATATTGACTGGTTGCACCCTTGAACGGAAAATCCTACAAAAAGAAATGGACACGGTCCCAGTCCACCACAGATAAAGCCCTCCTGACCATTGAGCACATCTACATGGAGCGCTGTCGTAGGAAAGCAGCATCCATCATCAGGGAGCCCACCAGCCAGGTTATGCTCCGTTCTCACTGCAGCTATTGGGAAGAAGGTGCAGGAGCCTCTGTACCCACACAACCAGGTTCAGGAACAGTTACTACCCCTCAGACATCAGGCTCTTGAACCAGAAGGGGTAACTTTACTCAACTTCACTGAACTGTTCTCACATCCTATGGATTCAATTTTAAGGATTCTTCATCTCATGTTTTTGATGTTTATTGCTTAGTTGTTATTATTATTATTTTTATTATTATGTCATTTTTTTTGTATTTGCAGAGTTTGTTGTCCACTCTGTTGATGCAGTCTTCCACTGACTCTATTATGGTTATTGGATTTATTGAGTATGCCTGCAAGAAAATGAATCTCAGGTCTGTATATGGTGACATACTAATGCCCTTACCTTGGACAACATCAGTGTCATGGAGAGGAGAGACTTGCAGCTTGGTCAACTGCCAGTCTTCCATAAACAAAAACCTTGCCCAGGCTTGCGCCCTGGAAACTTTCCTAGGCTCAAATCCATGGTCTGTCAAGAGTAATGGAGGCTTACATATGGTGACATGTACAGTATGTACTTTGATTATAAATTTACTTTGAATTTTATGAACTTCGAATTGTGACCCTGGTACTAGACCACCCCATCATCAGAAACATTGTTGTAAGTAGCAGGTCCCATCCATCCGAATGCTGCAAATTCAAAGAGAACATCTCTCAGTCTTCTAAACCATGGTGAATATAAGCCTAACTGATGCTGGAAGTTTGGTGACTGGTTATCAGATCTATCCATACTATCCTTTGGCCTTAACAGTCACATGCTTACAGATATGGACTGCAACGTTTCAACCATAAACCCCACTGCCTTCCTCAGGCACAAGTGACAAGACCCCCTAGAGACACCACATGTATACGAAGCTGGCTCCATAACCCAGTTCTCACATCATACATCAGTCCTGCCAGCTCAGTCCAGTGAACATTCATTGCACTCCTTCCATATCTAGACTATCCTGCCTTAGATACAGCGTCCCAAACTGCACACAATATTCAACATCATCACAAGAGATTCTGTAGATGCTGGAAATTTTGAGCAGTATGAATTCAGCAGGTATGGCAGCATCTGTGGAGGGAAATGAACAGTCTACCTGTCTCAAGTCTCACTGATGTAGAGAAGGCCACACCGAAATAACTAGATACAGTAGATGACTCCAACAAACTCAGAGGTAAAAATGTCACCTCACCTGGAAGGACTATTTGGGGCCTGAATGATGGGGAGGGGGAGGTGTAGGGACAGGTGAAGCACTTGCCCTGCTTATAGATGTAAGTGCCAGGAGGGAGGTCAGTGGGAAGGGTGGAAAAAGCAGATAGTGGGTGGGGGGGGGGGAGGTAGAGAGGGTAAGATGTGCTTACCTCAAGCAGATAGTGGGCGGGGGGGGAGGTAGAGAGGGAAAGATGTGCTTACCTCAAGTAGATAGTGGGTGGGGGGGAGGTAGAGAGGGTAAGATGTGCTTACCTCAAGTAGATAGTGGGTGGGGGGGAGGTAGAGAGGGTAAGATGTGCTTACTTCAAGCAGATAGTGGGCGGGGGGGAGGTAGAGAGGGAAAGATGTGCTTACTTCAAGCAGATAGTGGGTGGGGGGGAGGTAGAGAGGGTAAGATGTGCTTACCTCAAGTAGATAGTGGGTGGGGGGGAGGTAGAGAGGGTAAGATGTGCTTACCTCAAGCAGATAGTGGGCGGGGGGGAGGTAGAGAGGGTAAGATGTGCTTACCTCAAGCAGATAGTGGGCGGGGGGGAGGTAGAGAGGGAAAGATGTGCTTACTTCAAGCAGATAGTGGGCGGGGGGGAGATAGAGAGGGAAAGATGTGCTTACTTCAAGCAGATAGTGGGCGGGGGGGAGGTAGAGAGGGAAAGATGTGCTTACTTCAAGCAGATAGTGGGCGGGGGGGAGATAGAGAGGGAAAGATGTGCTTACTTCAAGCAGATAGTGGGCGGGGGGGGAGGTAGAGAGGGAAAGATGTGCTTACCTCAAGCAGATAGTGGGCGGGGGGGAGATAGAGAGGGAAAGATGTGCTTACTTCAAGCAGATAGTGGGCGGGGGGGAGGTAGAGAGGGTAAGATGTGCTTACTTCAAGCAGATAGTGGGCGGGGGGGAGGTAGAGAGGGAAAGATGTGCTTACTTCAAGCAGATAGTGGGCGGGGGGGAGGTAGAGAGGGAAAGATGTGCTTACTTCAAGCAGATAGTGGGCGGGGGGGAGGTAGAGAGGGTAAGATGTGCTTACTTCAAGCAGATAGTGGGCGGGGGGGAGGTAGAGAGGGAAAGATGTGCTTACTTCAAGCAGATAGTGGGCGGGGGGGAGGTAGAGAGGGAAAGATGTGCTTACTTCAAGCAGATAGTGGGCGGGGGGGAGGTAGAGAGGGAAAGATGTGCTTACTTCAAGCAGATAGTGGGCGGGGGGGAGGTAGAGAGGGAAAGATGTGCTTACTTCAAGCAGATAGTGGGCGGGGGGGAGGTAGAGAGGGAAAGATGTGCTTACTTCAAGCAGATAGTGGGCGGGGGGGAGGTAGAGAGGGAAAGATGTGCTTACTTCAAGCAGATAGTGGGCGGGGGGGAGGTAGAGAGGGAAAGATGTGCTTACTTCAAGCAGATAGTGGGCTGGGGGGAGGTAGAGAGGGAAAGATGTGCTTACCTCTGGGCCCCTCCTGTTTCTCTGCCACAATTCCAGGCCTCATTCTCCACTGCCTGACATGGATGCCATCTACAATGGGATCTTTCCACTAAGCACATCTTTCTCTCCATTCCCCTGCTAACCATTCTGCACTTTCCATAGGGAATGCTCTCTATGTGACTCCCTCCCCACTGATCATAATCCTGCAAGCAGGACAAATGCTGCACCTGCCCTTACACAGACACCCTCACAACCATTCAGAGCCTCAAAAATTTCTTCAAGGTGGAGTAGCAAAGGGTCATCTACTGTATCCAGTCCTCTCTGTATCAGTGCAATTGGGTTTAGATTGGGAGACCAGTTCATCAAGCAGCTTTGCTCTGTCTGCTTCAGAACACAATACACAGTCTCACACTGTACAACGGCATCACATCTCCAGAACTCTGACCCTCTCCAACACGCCAGCTGGCTTCTTACGCACATACAGCACAGGTGCCCAAGAGCAGGTCGCCTCTTTTCAACCTTTCACATAATAAGCCCACTTTCTGTTACTCCACCAGTGTATCCGGTCACACATCAATCCCCACCACAGTGTCCGATCCCACGTCAATCCCCACCACAGAGTCCGATCTCACGTCAGTTCCCAACACAGTGTCCGATCCCATGTCAATCCCCACCACAGTGTCCGATCCCACGTCAGTCCCCAACACAGTGTCCGATCCCACGTCAGTCCCCACGACAGTGTCCGATCTCACGTCTCTCCCCACCACAGTGTGCGGTCTCACATCGATCCTCACCACAGTGTCTGGTCTCACGTCAATCCCAACCACAATGTGCGGTCTCATGTCAATCCCACCACAGTGTCCGATCTCACGTCAATCCCCGCCACAGTGTCCGATCTCAGGACAATCTCCACCACACTGTCCGATCTCAGGTCAATCTCCACCAAAGTGTCCAATCACACGTCAATCCCCGCCACAGTGTCCGATCCCAGGTCAATCTCCACTACAATGTCCGATCACACGTCGTTCCCCACCACAGTGTCCGGTCTCACGTCAGTCCCCGCCACTGTGTCCGCTCTCCCGTCAATCCCCAACAGAGTGTCCGGTCTCAGGTCAATCTCCACTACAATGTCCGATCACACGTCGTTCCCCGCCACAGTGTGCGGTCTCAAGTCAATCCCCACCACAGTGTCCGATCGCACGTCAATCCCAACCACAGTGTCTGATCTCAGGTCAATCTCCACTACAATGTCCAATCACACGTCGTTCCCCACCACAGTGTGCGGTCTCACATCAATACCCGCCACAGTGTGCAGTCTATCGTCAGTCCCCACGTCACTCCCCACCACAGTGTGCAGTCTCAGGTCACTCCCCACCACAGTGTCTGATCTCACGTCAATCCCAACCACAGTGAGAGGCCTCACATCAATCCCACCACAGTGTCCGATCTCAGGACAATCTACACCACAGTGTCCGAGCACACGTCACTCCCCACCACAGTGTCAGGTCTGACGTCAGTCCCCACCACAGTGTCTGATCTCACGTCAATGCCCACTACAGTGTTTGGTCTCACGTCAGTCCCCACCACCGTGTGCGGTCTCACGTCAGTCCCTACGTCACTCCCCACCACAGTGTCTGATCTCACGTCAATCCCGACCACAGTGAGCGGTCTCACATCAATCCCAACACAGTGTCCGATCTCATGTCAATCTACACCACAGTGTCTGATCACACGTCAATCCCCACAACAGTGTCCGATCTCACATCAATCTCTACCACAGTGTCTGATCGCACATCAATCCCCACCACAGTGTCAGGTCTCACGTCAGTCCCCACCACAGTGAGTGGTCTCACATCAATCCCACCACAGTATCCGATCGCATGTCAATCCCCACCACAGTGTCAGGTCTCACGTCAATCCCCACCACAGTGTCCGATCTCACGTCAATCCCCACCACAGAGTTTGGTCTCACGTCAGTCCCCACCACAGTGTCCGATCTCACGTCAATCCCCACCACAGTGTCCGATCGCTCTCTGCAGCGGTCTTGAGTCTCCCAGTGGGAGAGGGCGGACAGTCGCTGGTGTGCGTCCGAACGCAGCTGGCGGCTCTCCGCCTCAGGACTCTGCAGAGATTCCTGTACGCCAAGCACCCTCCCAAGTGGCACGTGTTGGCGACTTTCTTCCTCCGGAGGGGCTGCTGTCTTCATGCTGTCTGCCCGGCTTCTATCAGGACCTACTGAGAGTCTGGAACATGGTCGCCTCAGGCCGAGAATCCCCTCCTCAGGCGGAGGGCGGGGTTCTGGCCGGCCCTTGCCCTACCTCAGTGGCAGTCGGTGCGGCTCAGTTGTGTGGACCGACTCAGGCCGAGCTGCTGGTCGGGCCCAGACCCCGCAATCTTCTCCGGGAGCCGTGTCCGCACAACTTGAGCCGTCTCTCATCGATACCCACAGTCCCATTCAGGGATGCAAGTAGGAGGTATCTGTATGGGCTGCTACTCCACATCCTCCACTTCCTTGCCCTTGTACACCGTCCCGACACGCCATGGCGGTCGGTCCTTCCACCCAGAGGTGAGGAGGGTCCCCACTGGAAGTCCCTTTACGCCGGGGTTCTTCCCATGCACCTGGGGGATCTCGGCTGGAGGGTACTGCATAGGGCAGTGCCCTGCAATAAGTTTTTCAGTTTGTACATGGACTTCCCACCCGCATGCCACTTCTGCGGGCTGGAGGAGACCGTGTACCACATGTACATGGAGTGTGTGAGGCTGCAGCCTCTTTTTGCATATTTGCGTGGGCTGCTTCTCGCCTTCTGGCTGCATTTTAGTCCCACCCTGTTTATATATGGTCATCCAGTAAGGAAGGGGGCATGGAGGGATGAGGATGTCCTAGTCAACTTGCTCCTGGGGCTGGCGAAATCCGCCATCCGAGGGTCTTGGAAACGGGTGGCGGGAGGATCTCCCCGGGCAGACTGCCTGGCAATGTTTAGGGGGTATGTTCGTGCTCGGGTAACTATTGAAAAGGAACACGCGCAGTCCACAGCGGCCTTGGAGGAGTTTCGAGACCGTTGGGCTCCGCGGGGTGTAAATGCCATCGTGGATAGAGATGGCAACATTCTGGTGTAATGTCTATTGTCTATTTGTAGTGCAGAAATTGTGTTTGCCACTGTTTTGTATATATTGTATAGCACCGAAATTTGTAATAAAGGATTTTGTAATAAAAAAAAAACAGTGTCAGGTCTCACGTCAATCCCCACCACGGAGTCCATCTGCTCTCACGTCAAACATCTCCACAGTGTCCGGTCTCACGTCAGTCCCCACCACAGTGTGCGGACTCACATCAATCCCCACCACCGTGTCCGATCTCACGTCAATCCCGACCACAGTGAGCGGTCTCACATCAATCCCAACACAGTGTCCGATCTCAGGTCAATCTACACCACAGTGTCCCATCACACGTCAATCCCCACCACAGTGTCAGGTCTCACGTTAATCCCCACCACAGTGTACGATCTCACGTCAATCCCAACACAGTGTCCGGTCTCAGGTCAATCTCCACCACAGTGTCCAATCACACGTCAATCCCCGCCACAGTGTGCGGTCTCACGTCAGTCACCACCACAGTGTCAGTCCGGTCTCACGTCAAACCTCTCCACAGTGTCCGGTCTCACGTCAGTCCCCACCACAGTGTGCGGACTCACATCAATCCACACCACAGTGTCTGATCTCACGTCAGTCCCCACCACAGTCTCCTGTCTCACGTCAGTCCACACAACAGTGTCCGGTCTCATGTCAGGCCCCATCACAGTGTCAGGTCTCACGTCAATCCCCACCACAGTGTCCGATCGCACGTCAATCCCCACCGCAGTGTCAGGTCTCACGTCAATCCCCACCACAGTGTCCGATCGCACGTCAATCCCCACCGCAGTGTCAGGTCTCACGTCAATCCCCACCACAGTGTTTGGTCTCACGTCAGTCCCCACAACAGTGTCCGATCTCACGTCAATCTCCACCACAGTGTCCGGTCTCAGGTCTATCTCCACCACAGTGTCCGAACTCACATCAAACCCCACCACAGTGTCAGGTCTGACGTCAGTCCCCACCACCGTGTACGGTCTCACGTCAGTCCCCACCACCGTGTACGGTCTCACGTCAGTCCCTACGTCACTCCCCACCACAGTGAGCAGTCTAACATCAATCCCAACACAGTGTCCGATCTCATGTCAATCTACACCACAGTGTCTGATCACACGTCAATCCCCACAACAGTGTCCGATCTCACGTCAATCTCTACCACAGTGACTGGTCTCACATCAATCCCACCACAGTATCCGATCGCATGTCAATCCCCACCACAGTGTCATGTCTCACGTCAATCCCCACCACAGTGTCCGATCTCACGTCAATCCCCACCACAGTGTTTGGTCTCACGTCAATCTCCACCACAGTGTGCGGTCTCACGTCAATCCCCACCACAGTGTCTGCTCTCACGTCAATCCCGACCACAGTGTGCGGTCTCATGTCAATCACACCACAGTGTCCGATCTCAGGACAATCTCCACCACACTGTCCGATCTCAGGTCAATCTCCACCACAGTGTCCGATCACACGTCAATCCCCACCACAGTGTGCGGTCCCACGTCTGTCCCCATTTTCACTCCCCACCACGGTGTGCAGTCTCACGTCACTCCCCAGCACAGTGTCCGCTCTCCCGTCAATCCCCAACAGAGTGTCCGGTCTCAGGTCAATCCCCACCACAGTGTCCGATCTCACATCAAACCCCACCACAGTGTCAGGTCTCACGTCAATCCCCACCACAGTGTCCGATCTCACGTCAATCCCCACCACAGTGTTTGGTCTCACGTCAGTCCCCACCACAGTGTCCGATCTCACGTCAATCACCACCACAGTGTGCGGTCTCACGTCAGTCCCCACCACAGTGAGCGGTCTCACATCAATCCTACCACAGTGTCCGATCTCAGGTCAATCCCCACCACAGTGTCCGAGCACACGTCAATCCCCACCACAGTGTACGATCACACGTCAATCCCCAACACAGTGTCCGATCGCACGTCAATCCCCACCAAAGTGTCCGATCTCACGTCAATCCCCACCACAGTGTACGATCACACGTCAATCCCCACCACAGTGTCTGATCGCACGTCAATCCCCACCACAGTGTCAGGTCTCACGTCAATCCCCACCACAGTGTCCGATCACACGTCAATCCCCACCACAGTGTCCGATCGCACGTCAATCCCCACCGCAGTGTCAGGTCTCACGTCAATCCCCACCACAGTGTTTGGTCTCACGTCAGTCCCCACAACAGTGTCCGATCTCACGTCAATCTCCACCACAGTGTCCGGTCTCAGGTCTATCTCCACCACAGTGTCCGAACTCACATCAAACCCCACCACAGTGTCAGGTCTGACGTCAGTCCCCACCACCGTGTACGGTCTCACGTCAGTCCCCACCACCGTGTACGGTCTCACGTCAGTCCCTACGTCACTCCCCACCACAGTGAGCAGTCTAACATCAATCCCAACACAGTGTCCGATCTCATGTCAATCTACACCACAGTGTCTGATCACACGTCAATCCCCACAACAGTGTCCGATCTCACGTCAATCTCTACCACAGTGACTGGTCTCACATCAATCCCACCACAGTATCCGATCGCATGTCAATCCCCACCACAGTGTCATGTCTCATGTCAATCCCCACCACAGTGTCCGATCTCACGTCAATCCCCACCACAGTGTTTGGTCTCACGTCAATCTCCACCACAGTGTGCGGTCTCACGTCAATCCCCACCACAGTGTCTGCTCTCACGTCAATCCCGACCACAGTGTGCGGTCTCATGTCAATCACACCACAGTGTCCGATCTCAGGACAATCTCCACCACACTGTCCGATCTCAGGTCAATCTCCACCACAGTGTCCGATCACACGTCAATCCCCACCACAGTGTGCGGTCTCACGTCTGTCCCCATTTTCACTCCCCACCACGGTGTGCAGTCTCACGTCACTCCCCAGCACAGTGTCCGCTCTCCCGTCAATCCCCAACAGAGTGTCCGGTCTCAGGTCAATCCCCACCACAGTGTCCGATCTCACATCAAACCCCACCACAGTGTCAGGTCTCACGTCAATCCCCACCACAGTGTCCGATCTCACGTCAATCCCCACCACAGTGTTTGGTCTCATGTCAGTCCCCACCACAGTGTCCGATCTCACGTCAATCACCACCACAGTGTGCGGTCTCACGTCAGTCCCCACCACAGTGAGCGGTCTCACATCAATCCTACCACAGTGTCCGATCTCAGGTCAATCCCCACCACAGTGTCCGAGCACACGTCAATCCCCACCACAGTGTACGATCACACGTCAATCCCCAACACAGTGTCCGATCGCACGTCAATCCCCACCAAAGTGTCCGATCTCACGTCAATCCCCACCACAGTGTACGATCACACGTCAATCCCCACCACAGTGTCTGATCGCACGTCAATCCCCACCACAGTGTCAGGTCTCACGTCAATCCCCACCACAGTGTCCGATCACACGTCAATCCCCACCACAGTGTACGATCGCACGTCAATCCCCACCGCAGTGTCAGGTCTCACGTCAATCCCCACCACAGTGTCCGATCTCACGTCAATCTCCACCACAGTGTCCGATCTCACATCAAACCCCACCACAGTGTCAGGTCTCACGTCAATCCCCACCACAGTGTCCGATCTCACGTCAATCCCCACCACAGTGTTTGGTCTCACGTCAGTCCCCACCACAGTGTCCGATCTCACGTCACTCTCCACCACAGTGTGCGGTCTCACGTCAGTCCCCACCACAGTGAGCGGTCTCACATCAATCCCACCACAGTGTCCGATCTCAGGTCAATCCCCACCACAGTGTCCGAGCACACGTCAATCCCCACCACAGTGTACGATCACACGTCAATCCCCAACACAGTGTACGATCACACGTCAATCCCCACCACAGTGTCCGATCACACGTCAATCCCCACCACAGTGTCCGATCTCACGTCAATCCCCACCACAGTGTACGATCACACGTCAATCCCCACCACAGTGTCTGATCGCACGTCAATCCCCACCACAGTGTACGATCACACGTCAATCCCCACCACAGTGTCCGAGCACACGTCAATCCCCACCACAGTGTCCGATCACACGTCAATCCCCACCACAGTGTCCGAGCACACGTCAATCCCCACCACAGTGTCCAATCACACGTCAATCCCCACCACAGTGTACGATCGCACGTCAATCCCCACCGCAGTGTCAGGTCTCACGTCAATCCCCACCACAGTGTCCGATCTCACGTCAATCTCCACCACAGTGTCCGATCTCACATCAAACCCCACCACAGTGTCAGGTCTCACGTCAATCCCCACCACAGTGTCCGATCTCACGTCAATCCCCACCACAGTGTTTGGTCTCACGTCAGTCCACACCACAGTGTCCGATCTCACGTCAATCTCCACCACAGTGTGCGGTCTCACGTCAGTCCCCACCACAGTGAGCGGTCTCACATCAATCCCACCACAGTGTCCGATCTCAGGTCAATCCCCACCACAGTGTCCGATCTCAGGTCAATCCCCACCACAGTGTCCGAGCACACGTCAATCCCCACCACAGTGTACGATCACACGTCAATCCCCAACACAGTGTACGATCACACGTCAATCCCCACCACAGTGTCCGATCACACGTCAATCCCCACCACAGTGTCCGATCTCACGTCAATCCCCACCACAGTGTACGATCACACGTCAATCCCCACCACAGTGTCTGATCGCACGTCAATCCCCACCACAGTGTCAGGTCTCACGTCAATCCCCACCACAGTGTACGATCTCACGTCAATCCCCACCACAGTGTACGATCACACGTCAATCCACACCACAGTGTACGATCACACGTCAATCCCCACCACAGTGTCCGAGCACACGTCAATCCCCACCACAGTGTCCGATCACACGTCAATCCCCACCACAGTGTCCGAGCATACGTCAATCCCCACCACAGTGTCCGATCACACGTCAATCCCCACCACAGTGTACGATCGCACGTCAATCCCCACCGCAGTGTCAGGTCTCACGTCAATCCCCACCACAGTGTCCGATCTCACGTCAATCTCCACCACAGTGTCCGATCTCACATCAAACCCCACCACAGTGTCAGGTCTCACGTCAATCCCCACCACAGTGTCCGATCTCACGTCAATCCCCACCACAGTGTTTGGTCTCACGTCAGTCCCCACCACAGTGTCCGATCTCACGTCAATCTCCACCACAGTGTGCGGTCTCACGTCAGTCCCCACCACAGTGAGCGGTCTCACATCAATCCCACCACAGTGTCCGATCTCAGGTCAATCCCCACCACAGTGTCCGATCTCAGGTCAATCCCCACCACAGTGTCCGAGCACACGTCAATCCCCACCACAGTGTACGATCACACGTCAATCCCCAACACAGTGTACGATCACACGTCAATCCCCACCACAGTGTCTGATCACACGTCAATCCCCACCACAGTGTCCGATCTCACGTCAATCCCCACCACAGTGTACGATCACACGTCAATCCCCACCACAGTGTCTGATCGCACGTCAATCCCCACCACAGTGTCAGGTCTCACGTCAATCCCCACCACAGTGTACGATCTCACGTCAATCCCCACCACAGTGTACGATCACACGTCAATCCCCACCACAGTGTACGATCACACGTCAATCCCCACCACAGTGTCCGAGCACACGTCAATCCCCACCACAGTGTCCGATCACACGTCAATCCCCACCACAGTGTCCGATCACACGTCAATCCCGACCACAGTGTGCGGTCTCATGTCAATCACACCACAGTGTCCGATCTCAGGACAATCTCCACCACACTGTCCGATCTCAGGTCAATCTCCACCACAGTGTCCGATCACACGTCAATCCCCACCACAGTGTGCGGTCTCACGTCTGTCCGCATTTTCACTCCCCACCGCAGTGTCAGGTCTCACGTCAATCCCCACCACAGTGTCCGGTCTCAGGTCAATCCCCACCACAGTGTCCGATCTCACATCAAACCCCACCACAGTGTCAGGTCTCACGTCAATCCCCACCACAGTGTCCGATCTCACGTCAAACCCCACCACAGTGTTTGGTCTCACGTCAGTCCCCACCACAGTGTCCGATCTCACGTCAATCACCACCACAGTGTGCGGTCTCACGTCAGTCCCCACCACAGTGAGCGGTCTCACATCAATCCTACCACAGTGTCCGATCTCAGGTCAATCCCCACCACAGTGTCCGAGCACACGTCAATCCCCACCACAGTGTCCGATCACACGTCAATCCCCACCACAGTGTACGATCGCACGTCAATCCCCACCGCAGTGTCAGGTCTCACGTCAATCCCCACCACAGTGTCCGATCTCACGTCAATCTCCACCACAGTGTCCGATCTCACATCAAACCCCACCACAGTGTCAGGTCTCACGTCAATCCCCACCACAGTGTCCGATCTCACGTCAATCCCCACCACAGTGTTTGGTCTCACGTCAGTCCCCACCACAGTGTCCGATCTCACGTCAATCTCCACCACAGTGTGCGGTCTCACGTCAGTCCCCACCACAGTGAGCGGTCTCACATCAATCCCACCACAGTGTCCGATCTCAGGTCAATCCCCACCACAGTGTCCGATCTCAGGTCAATCCCCACCACAGTGTCCGAGCACACGTCAATCCCCACCACAGTGTACGATCACACGTCAATCCCCAACACAGTGTACGATCACACGTCAATCCCCACCACAGTGTCCGATCTCACGTCAATCCCCACCACAGTGTACGATCACACGTCAATCCCCACCACAGTGTCTGATCGCACGTCAATCCCCACCACAGTGTCAGGTCTCACGTCAATCCCCACCACAGTGTACGATCACACGTCAATCCCCAACACAGTGTACGATCACACGTCAATCCCCACCACAGTGTCCGATCACACGTCAATCCCCACCACAGTGTCCGATCTCACGTCAATCCCCACCACAGTGTACGATCACACGTCAATCCCCACCACAGTGTCTGATCGCACGTCAATCCCCACCACAGTGTCAGGTCTCACGTCAATCCCCACCACAGTGTACGATCTCACGTCAATCCCCACCACAGTGTACGATCACACGTCAATCCACACCACAGTGTACGATCACACGTCAATCCCCACCACAGTGTCCGAGCACACGTCAATCCCCACCACAGTGTCCGATCACACGTCAATCCCCACCACAGTGTCCGAGCATACGTCAATCCCCACCACAGTGTCCGATCACACGTCAATCCCCACCACAGTGTACGATCGCACGTCAATCCCCACCGCAGTGTCAGGTCTCACGTCAATCCCCACCACAGTGTCCGATCTCACGTCAATCTCCACCACAGTGTCCGATCTCACATCAAACCCCACCACAGTGTCAGGTCTCACGTCAATCCCCACCACAGTGTCCGATCTCACGTCAATCCCCACCACAGTGTTTGGTCTCACGTCAGTCCCCACCACAGTGTCCGATCTCACGTCAATCTCCACCACAGTGTGCGGTCTCACGTCAGTCCCCACCACAGTGAGCGGTCTCACATCAATCCCACCACAGTGTCCGATCTCAGGTCAATCCCCACCACAGTGTCCGATCTCAGGTCAATCCCCACCACAGTGTCCGAGCACACGTCAATCCCCACCACAGTGTACGATCACACGTCAATCCCCAACACAGTGTACGATCACACGTCAATCCCCACCACAGTGTCTGATCACACGTCAATCCCCACCACAGTGTCCGATCTCACGTCAATCCCCACCACAGTGTACGATCACACGTCAATCCCCACCACAGTGTCTGATCGCACGTCAATCCCCACCACAGTGTCAGGTCTCACGTCAATCCCCACCACAGTGTACGATCTCACGTCAATCCCCACCACAGTGTACGATCACACGTCAATCCCCACCACAGTGTACGATCACACGTCAATCCCCACCACAGTGTCCGAGCACACGTCAATCCCCACCACAGTGTCCGATCACACGTCAATCCCCACCACAGTGTCCGAGCACACGTCAATCCCCACCACAGTGTCCGATCACACGTCAATCCCGACCACAGTGTGCGGTCTCATGTCAATCACACCACAGTGTCCGATCTCAGGACAATCTCCACCACACTGTCCGATCTCAGGTCAATCTCCACCACAGTGTCCGATCACACGTCAATCCCCACCACAGTGTGCGGTCTCACGTCTGTCCGCATTTTCACTCCCCACCGCAGTGTCAGGTCTCACGTCAATCCCCACCACAGTGTCCGGTCTCAGGTCAATCCCCACCACAGTGTCCGATCTCACATCAAACCCCACCACAGTGTCAGGTCTCACGTCAATCCCCACCACAGTGTCCGATCTCACGTCAAACCCCACCACAGTGTTTGGTCTCACGTCAGTCCCCACCACAGTGTCCGATCTCACGTCAATCACCACCACAGTGTGCGGTCTCACGTCAGTCCCCACCACAGTGAGCGGTCTCACATCAATCCTACCACAGTGTCCGATCTCAGGTCAATCCCCACCACAGTGTCCGAGCACACGTCAATCCCCACCACAGTGTCCGATCACACGTCAATCCCCACCACAGTGTACGATCGCACGTCAATCCCCACCGCAGTGTCAGGTCTCACGTCAATCCCCACCACAGTGTCCGATCTCACGTCAATCTCCACCACAGTGTCCGATCTCACATCAAACCCCACCACAGTGTCAGGTCTCACGTCAATCCCCACCACAGTGTCCGATCTCACGTCAATCCCCACCACAGTGTTTGGTCTCACGTCAGTCCCCACCACAGTGTCCGATCTCACGTCAATCTCCACCACAGTGTGCGGTCTCACGTCAGTCCCCACCACAGTGAGCGGTCTCACATCAATCCCACCACAGTGTCCGATCTCAGGTCAATCCCCACCACAGTGTCCGATCTCAGGTCAATCCCCACCACAGTGTCCGAGCACACGTCAATCCCCACCACAGTGTACGATCACACGTCAATCCCCAACACAGTGTACGATCACACGTCAATCCCCACCACAGTGTCCGATCTCACGTCAATCCCCACCACAGTGTACGATCACACGTCAATCCCCACCACAGTGTCTGATCGCACGTCAATCCCCACCACAGTGTCAGGTCTCACGTCAATCCCCACCACAGTGTACGATCTCACGTCAATCCCCACCACAGTGTACGATCACACGTCAATCCCCACCACAGTGTCCGAGCACACGTCAATCCCCACCACAGTGTCCGATCACACGTCAATCCCCACCACAGTGTCCGAGCACACGTCAATCCCCACCACAGTGTCCGATCACACGTCAATCCCCACCACAGTGTACGATCGCACGTCAATCCCCACCGCAGTGTCAGGTCTCACGTCAATCCCCACCACAGTGTCCGATCTCACGTCAATCCCCACCACAGTGTTTGGTCTCACGTCAGTCCCCACAACAGTGTCCGATCTCACGTCAATCTCCACCACAGTGTCCGATCTCACATCAAACCCCACCACAGTGTCAGGTCTGATGTTAGTCCCCACCACAGTGTCCGGTCTCAGGTCAATCCCCACCACAGTGTCCGATCTCACGTCAATGCCCACCACAGTGTCAGGTCTCACGTCAGTCCCCACCACAGTGTCCGATCTCACGTCAATGCCCACCACAGTGTCCGATCTCACGTCAATCCCCACTACAGTGTTTGGTCTCACGTCAGTCCCTACGTCACTCCCCACCACAGTGTGCAGTCTCACGTCACTCCCCACCACAGTGTCTGATCACACGTCAATCCCCACCACAGTGTCCAATCTCACGTCAATGCCCACCACAGTGTCAGGTCTCACGTCAGTCCCCACCACAGTGTCCGATCTCACGTCAATCCCCACTACAGTGTTTGGTCTCACGTCAGTCCCCACCACCGTGTGCGGTCTCACGTCAGTCCCTACGTCACTCCCCACCACAGTGTCTGATCTCACGTCAATCCCGACCACAGTGAGCGGTCTCACATCAATCCCAACACAGTGTCCAATCTCATGTCAATCTACACCACAGTGTCTGATCACACGTCAATTCCCACAACAGTGTCCGATCTCACGTCAATCTCTATCACAGTGTCTGATCGCACGTCAATCCCCACCACAGTGTCAGGTCTCACGTCAATCCCCACCACAGTGTCCGATCTCACGTCAATCCCCACCACAGTGTTTGGTCTCACGTCAGTCCCCACCACAAAGTCCGATCTCACGTCAATCTCCACCACAGTGTGCGGTCTCACGTCAATCCCCACCACAGTGTTTGGTCTCAGGTCAATCTCAACCACAGTGTCCGATCTCACGTCTCTCCCCACCACAGTGTGCGGTGTCACGTCAATCCTCACCACAGTGTCTGCTCTCACGTCAATCCCGACCACAGTGTGCGGTCTCATGTCAATCACACCACAGTGTCCGATCTCAGGACAATCTCCACCACACTGTCCGATCTCAGGTCAATCTCCACCACAGTGTCCGATCACACGTCAATCCCCACCACAGTGTGCGGTCTCACGTCTGTCCCCATTTTCACTCCCCACCACGGTGTGCAGTCTCACGTCACTCCCCACCACAGTGTCCGCTCTCCCGTCAATCCCCAACAGAGTGTCCGGTCTCAGGTCAATCCCCACCACAGTGTCCGATCTCACATCAAACCCCACCACAGTGTCAGGTCTCACGTCAGTCCCCACCACAGTGTCCGATCTCACGTCAATCACCACCACAGTGTGCGGTCTCACGTCAGTCCCCACCACAGTGTCCGATCTCACGTCAATCACCACCACAGTGTGCGGTCTCACGTCAGTCCCCACCACGGTGTGCAGTCCCTACGTCACTCCCCACCACGGTGTGCAGTCCCTACGTCACTCCCCACCACGGTGTGCAGTCTCACGTCACTCCCCACCACAGTGTCTGATCTCACGTCAATCCCGACCACAGTGAGCGGTCTCACATCAATCCCAACACAGTGTCCGATCTCACGTCAATCTACACCACAGTGTCTGATCACACGTCAATCCCCACAACAGTGTCCGATCTCACGTTAATCTCCACCACAGTGTCCGGTCTCAGGTCAATCTCCACCACAGTGTCCAATCACACGTCAATCCCCGCCACAGCGTGCAGTCTCACGTCAGTCCCCGCCACTGTGTCCGCTCTCCCGTCAATCCCCAACAGAGTGTCCGGTCTCAGGTCAATCCCCACCACAGAGTCCGATCTCACATCAATCCCCACCACAGTGTCAGGTCCCACGTCAGTCCCCACCACAGTGTCCGATCTCACGTCAATCCCCACCACAGTGTCAGGTCTCACGTCAGTCCCCACCACAGTGTTTGGTCTCACGTCAGTCCCCACAACAGTGTCCGATCTCACATCAAACCCCACCACAGTGTCAGGTCTCATGTCACTCCCCACCACAGTGTCCGATCTCATGTCACTCCCCACCACAGTGTCCGATCTCACGTCAGTCCCCGCCACAGTGTCCGGTCTCACGTCAATCCCCAGCACAGTGTCCGCTCTCCCGTCAATCCCCAACAGAGTGTCCGGTCTCAGGTCAATCCCCACCACAGAGACCGATCTCACATCAATCCCCACCACAGTGTCCGATCACTCTCTGCAGCGGTCTTGAGTCTCCCAGTGGGAGAGGGCGGACAGTCGCTGGTGTGCGTCCGAACGCAGCTGGCGGCTCTCCGCCTCAGGACTCTGCAGAGATTCCTGTACGCCGAGCACCCTCCCAGGTGGCACGCGTTGGCGACTTTCTTCCTCCGGAGGGGCTGCTGTCTTCACGAAGACTTGCGGCTACCACCGGCGGGTGTCAGCGTACTGCTTTGCGGAGTCTGCCCGGCTTCTATCAGGACCTACTGAGAGTCTGGAACATGGTCGCCTCAGGCCTGGAATCCCCTCTTCAGGCGGAGGGCGGGGTCCTGGCCGGCCCTTGCCCTATCTCAGTGGCTGTCGGTGCGGCTCAGTTGTGTGGACCGACTCAGACCGAGCTGCTGGTCGGGCCCAGACCCCGCAATCTTCTCCGGGAGCCGTGTCCACACAACTTGAGCCGTCTCTCATCGATACCCACAGTCCCATTCAGGGATGCAAGTAGGAGGTATCTGTATGGGCTGCTACTCCACATCCTCCACTTCCTTGCCCTTGTACACCGTCCCGACACGCCATGGCGGTCGGTCCTTCCACCCAGAGGTGAGGAGGGTCCCCACTGGAAGTCCCTTTACGCCGGGGTTCTTCCCATGCACCTGGGGGATCTCGGCTGGAGGGTACTGCATAGGGCGGTGCCCTGCAATAAGTTTTTCAGTTTGTACATGGACTTCCCACCCACATTCCACTTCTGCGGGCTGGAGGAGACCATGTACCACATGTACATGGAGTGTGTGAGGCTGCAGCCTCTTTTTGCATATTTGCGTGGGCTGCTTCTCGCCTTCTGGCTGCATTTTAGTCCTACCCTGTTTATATATGGTCATCCAGTAAGGAAGGGGGCATGGAGGGATGAGGATGTCCTAGTCAACTTGCTCCTGGGGCTGGCGAAATCCGCCATCCGTGGGTCTTGGAAACGGGTGGCGGGAGGATCTCCCCGGGCAGACTGCCTGGCAATGTTTAGGGAGTATGTTCGTGCCCGGGTAACTATTGAAAAGGAACACGCGCAGTCCACAGCGGCCTTGGAGGAGTTTCGAGACCGTTGGGCTCCGCGGGGTGTAAATGCCATCGTAGATAGGGATGGCAACATTCTGGTGTAATGTCTATTGTCTATTTGTAGTGCAGTAATTGTGTTTGCCACTGTTTTGTATATATTGTATAGCACCGAAATTTGTAATAAAGGATTTTGTAATAAAAAAAAACAGTGTCCGATCGCACGTCAATCCCCACCGCAGTGTTTGGTCTCACGTCAGTCCCCACAACAGTGTCCGATCTCACGTCAATCTCCACCACAGTGTGTGGTCTCAGGTCTATCTCCACCACAGTGTTTGGTCTCACGTCAGTCCCCACCACAGTGTCCGATCTCACGTCAGTCCCCACCACAGTGTCCGATCTCACGTCAATCCCCACCACAGTGTTTGGTCTCACGTCAGTCCCCACCACAGTGTGCAGTCTCACGTCAGTCCCCACTTCACTCCCCACCACAGTGTGCAGTCTCACGTCAATCCCCATCACAATGTCCGGTCCCATGTCAGTCCCCACCACAGTGTCTGGTCTTACGTCAGTCCCCACCACAGTCTGCGGTCTCACGTCAGTCCCAACACAGTGTCAGTTCTCACGTCAATCCCCACCACAGTGTCCGTCCTGTCTCACGCCAAACCCTACCACAGTGTCCGATCTCACGTCAGTCCCCACCACAGTGTTTGATCTCACATCAGTCCCCACCACAGTGTGCGGTCTCAAGTCAATCCCCACCACAGTGTCCGTCCGATCTCACGTCAGTCCCCACCACAGTGTGCGGTCTCACGTCAATCCCCACCACAGTGTCCGATCTCACATCAGTCCCCACCACAGTGTGCAGTTTCATGTCAATCCCCACCATAGTATCCGATCTCACGTCAGTTCCCACCACAGTGTCCGATCTCACGTCACTCCGCACCACAGTGTCCGATCTTAGGTCAGTCCCCACCACAGTGTCCGATCTCACGTCACTCCGCACCACAGTGGTGCTCTGCTGTGTACCTGCCTATTCTCTCTACCTGCACAAATCATTCCAGGGCTTCCCTGCACCTGTCTGAAGGCACCGCAGGCCACCCAGTGTGATCTGCAGACTGTAGTTATTTCATTCCTCATCTGAATCTTAAATCAACACTGCTGTTAAAATATTATCACATGGTTCTCTCGTGGCACAGATGGGCACCTGATCTCACAATCTAACTCATTATGATCTTGCACAGTATTGATTGCCTTCTCTTGCACTCTATTCTGTTATTGTTTTACCTTGTACCTGAATGTACTGTCAAATGATTCGAGCAAGACAAGCTCTTCACTGTGTCTCGCTCGATACATGTCACAATCATGAACCAATTCCGATAATCTTGTGAATAGCTGGGATCCCAGTGCTGATCCCTATTTTATCACACTCGTCATCACCTGCCACTCAGAAAAAGAACCTTTTATTCCTCTGCCGGGTTTCCTGTCAACCCGCCAGTAGTCAGCCTGTGTCAGCAGCTCATTGTCAGTCACACATGCATTCCATTTGCATGGTTATCTCTAAGCTTACTGAAGGCCCATTTGCTCCCTCATCTCATTCCTGGCTACATCCTGGAAACTTCCACACTCCCTGTTAAGAGATGCCCAAGTAATGCAACGTGAACTCGGTGGGCTGAACACTCCACTGCCTCGCGCAGCCAGAGACCCTGCAACCCGTTCAGTGGCGGCACCTCACCCAGGAAGTTCAGCTTGGCTGAGAGGTTGAAGGCGAACCCATCTGGCACGAAGGTGTAATTCCCCTCGTCCTCTGGCCTCACGTTGTCAATGAGAAGCTTGTGGATTCTGCACAGCACAAACAGAAACAAGGGCATCAGATACTGACACAACATGCTTAACAGTCTGTGTCTGACTAGCATACAGCACGGGAACAGTGCGTACTTGTCAGTAATGTGGCAGACTGCAACTGCTTGTATCTGACTGTAATACAGGGAGCTGTAGCTGTGCATATCTTATCCCTGTAGTAATAGGGCACGCTGTAACTGGGGGATGTTACATTCTTTGGCTGTAATGCAGTATCTATAAAGTGTACAAAGTGGGCTGTCGCAACATGTGACTGACTGTGAGTAGCTGAGAAGCTGTAAATATGTACATCTGATAGTAAAACACAGGACTGCAACAGCAGCCTGAATCATTCCACAGAATGAGTGTAATTCTGAGAATCTGACAGTGACAGTGTCCTACAGCATCCTGAAATATTCTGTAAAGTGAGTGTAATGATATCTGACACTGGTGAGTATCTGACAGTAACATTTTGGGCTGTAATAGTGTTACTGACAGTAAAGCAACAGGTTGTAACAATGTGATTGTGACTTTAGTTGAACATGCTGTAACAGTGCAGTGGGTGTTTGAACCAGGCTCTGCAGCTGCCAGTGGTCAGGCACTATGGACAACCCTGTGGCAGCCTGTATCTGACAGCAATACAACAGTGTTAAAATGAACTGTTGTCATGGTGTGTCAGACTGTAACCGCACATGCTCTAACAGGCCTGTCCCGAAACCCCCTGCCAATGATGAGCCTGGTTTTGGGGATTCACTGTCTGAAGTGATGGTCGAGGTTCCTGGGAGCTGGGCTGGGGGTGGACAAGCAACGATCTCTGGCCGTTCTCCCACTGATCCGAATGAGACTCCAGATTCTCCGTCTCCTCCCCGGGCCGTGACGTTTGCAGTTCCTCCACAATCAGACAACTGCCCAGTGTACTGTCTGCTCAAGCCAAGCCCTGGCCCAGATTTGAATTCCCTCTCTAGCCCACAGCTGGTCTCTCAGGCAAACAGCGACCACACTACCCAGAGACTCTGGGACCTGGTTCCCCACCTGCCCAAGCCCATCATATTTACCTCCCGATGTGCGTGATCTGCAGCCGGTCACTGGACTTCACCTCCAAGCCGTCCTTCAACCACTTCCCATTCACCTTCTCGTCAGACACCTCACACTTGAAGACAGCCTGCTCCTTGGCCTTGACAGTCAGATCAGCAATGCTCTGGTACACCTCCAGCTGCTTCTCTGCAGGTGCGTCCATGGGGGTAGAGTTGGGGGGAATGTTGGGAGAGGAGGGGAAGCAGAGTGAGAGGCTGAATGGACTCTGAGACCAAGCGGTCAAGGTCACCCTTAGACCCATTGTAACATACGGTAGAATTGACCATGGAGAGTTCAAGTTCAACTTACAGCCGGGACATGTACTGTCCCCTTCACCTACAAGGCAGCACATATGTTCTCCTCGTGCAACCACGGGTGTCCGTGTGCACAGCATGTTCTCCTCGTGCAACCACGGTTGTCCGTGTGCAAAGCATGTTTTCCTCGTGCAACCATGGGTGTCCATGTACATAGCATGTTCTCCTCGTGCAACCACGGGTGTCCGTGTGCACAGCATGTTCTCCTCGTGCAACCACGGGTGTCCGTGTGCACACCATGCTCTCTTCGTGCAACCACGGGTGTCCGTGTGCACAGCAAGGCAGAGCAAATCAAACCCCTGCAGGTGCTGGACATATGGAATAAATTGCTTGGAGGAACTCAGTGAGTCAGGCAGCATCTATGGGGAGAGGAAAAACCTGGTTTGGCATTTCTGGTCCATGAACTTGCCTTTGGACTGGATGTGAAGCACCCCCATCTCCTCCGAATGCGGGGTGGGGAGAAAGCCGCTAGCTGTCACCTTTTTCCAGGCTGGGCTGGTGCTGTTGGATCAGAGTCTCAATCCAAGTGGACACTGGCATCTCCACCACTCTCCAGCTCAGCTACTGGGGTGGGCAATGAGAAAAGGTCCTCAGCTGGAAGCAGACTCTATCACTTAGACCATAAGCCCATCGAGTCTACTCCACCACTCAACCATGGCTGATCCAATTCTTCCAGTCACCCCAATGCCCCAGCCAACCAAGAATCCATCTATCTCTGCCCCAAATGCACCCAATGACCTGGTCTCCACAACCACCCACAGCAATGAATTCCACATTCCTACCACCCTCTGATCAAAGTAATTTCTCCGCATCTCTATTCTAATATAAGATGTGTAACCTTGGACATTCAGCTCCCAACTACAACCATCCTTCAGTCAGCCACCTGCTACTGCAATTTAGGGGTGACTACTTCCTTGTACCTCCAATCAATGACTCCTCACTCTCCTGTAGAAGCTGTAGGTCATCCAGCTGCTGCTCCAGATTCCCAACACGGTCTTCAAGGAGCTGCAGCTGGATGCACTTCACACAGATGTAGTTCCCTGGGAGACTCTGGATCTCCAAGGGCTCCAACATCCAGCATGAAGAACACACAATGGCATTTAAACCACACTAAATATGCAAACAAGAAGGGTGGTGCTGAGAAGGACTGAGAGAGGGGCATCAATGGCGTGTCCAGTTACCTTGCACCAGGAGTTCAGCCACTGACTCGCCACCACTGGTCTTGGCGGTGTAGTGACCTGCATCGTCCTTGGACACTTCGTTGATAAAGAGCGTGTGCTTCTTGCCATCCTTCTTGAAGCGATACTTGAAGGTCTCCTCCCTCTTCAGTTCCTGTCCATTCCGTTCCCTATGGGTAACAGAGGAAGCAGCAGATACAGTCCACCCCTCCTTCCTTCTTGCTCAAACTCTGGTAACAGCCTTCCCTACTTCTTCCAGTGTCTCTACTTGCTCAGGAGGCTAAGGAAATTTGGCATGTCTACGATGACTCTTACCAGTTTTTACAATGCACCCTGGGAAGCATGGTGGCAACTGCTCTGCCCAAAATCAGAAGTAACGCAGAAAGTTGAGGACTTTTCTCCGCACATCACAGAGAGCAGACTTCCCTTCTTCAACTCAGTGAACACATCCTGCTACCTCACAACAGCAGCCAAAATAAACAGAGACCCCACCCACACTGATGGGGAATCTGGCTAGATGGGGGAAGGGGGATGAAGTGAGAAGATGGGAGATGATAGGATGGAAAAGGTAAAGGTCTGAAGAAGGAAGAATCTGATTGAAGAGGAGAGTGGAATTTTGCTTCTCCCATCTGGCAAAAGATACAAAACATGACAACATATAGCACCAGACTCAAGGACAGCTTCTCTTTTGCTCTTATTGGTAATGGTTTATTCTCATACTGTACCATGTACTGAGATACAATGAAAATTTTGTCATGGACCTTTTTCATACAGATCAGATCATTACACTGAGGTAGTACAAGGTGAGGACAAAGTATATTAGCTGTAGAGAAAATACAAGTCAGATAAACTATAAAGTGCATGATTATAATGAGCTAGATAGTGAGGTCAATAGTGCCATCTTAGCATACTATACACCCATGCCAATAACAGCAAAGAGAAGTCTGGTGCTATATGTTGTCATGTTTTGTATCTTCTACCAGATGGGAGAAGCAAAATTGACCCATCACGTTCCTCTGGTGTCCCTCCTCCTTCCCTTTCAACCATGGTCCCTCTCCTCTCTACTCAGAGTCCTCCTTCTTCAGACCTTTACCATTTCCAGCTTATTGCAGAGGGGTAGAAGCCTTCCCTGAACTTTCAGGCTTTTATATCTTCTGCCTGATAGGAACAGGGAGAAGTCAGAATGTTTGGCTGGGCCTTTAATTGTGCTGACCGCTTTACTGAGGCAGTAAGAGGTATAGAGTCCCCCGTGATGTGCTGATCTATGTCCACAACTCTGCAGTTTCAGTCATGTGTAGAGCAGTTGCCATAGGAAATCAGCAGGCATCCATAAGACCATAAGCCATAGGGGCAGAATTAGGCCATTCAGCCCATTGAGTCTGGTCCACCATTCTAACATGACTGATCCTGGATCCCACTCAACTCCATACACCTGTCTTAAAAATCCTCCTTATTTCTGTCCTAAAAGGTTGCCCCTCAATTTTGAGGCTGTGCCCTCTAGTTCTGGATACCCTCACCAGAGGAAACATCCTCTCCACATCCACCTATCTACTCCTTTCAACATTCAGTAGGTTTCAATGAGATCCCCACGCATTCTTCTAAATTCCAGTGAGTACAGGCTCAAAGCTGCCAAATGCTCCTCATACAGTTCCCTTCATTCCTGGAATCATCCTCATGAACCTCCTCTGGACTCTCTCCAATGACAACACATCGTTTCTGAGATAAGGGGTCCAAAACTGTTGGCAATACTCCAAACACAGCCTGACCAGTGTCTTATAAAGGCTCAGCAATATCTCTGCTTGTATTTTTTATTCCCCTTGAAATAAATGCCAACATTGCATTTGCCTTCTTTACCACAGACTCAACCTGTAAATTAACCTTCCGGGAATCTTGCACGAGGACTCCTAAGTCTCTCTGCACATCTGATGTTTGAACCGTCTCCCCATTCTCCACCATAGTTACACGCCGACTATGTTTTTTTGCGGGAATTGGACCTGCTCTCGGGGCTTCATAACTGGCTGTTGTTCGGCATGCCAAGGGCTTGGCCTAAGAGTTCGGCTCAGCTTTAAAGGCTTAGGATCTCAGGGCTCTGGAGAGGAGTGGATTGAAGGTCGGTGTCACAGCGGGAGACCCGAGGGAGTCGGAATATCTATGGCTGTGTGCCCAGAGACTCGAGATCTTTGGGCACAGAGCTCAAAAAAAGTAACATAACGGACTTTTAACATCGTAAACCAACAAGTTGTTTGTTATCTCTCCCGGCTTGCTGTGAAATGGAAACACCTTTTTCTCCCTTATTAGGGAGAGAGAGAACCTGTCGTATGTTGAACACCGGGTGAACAAGTAGACTTTGGAGTACTGTGTCTTTGCTGTTGCTTTGCTCACGCTTGACTGCTCGATGGCGGGTGCCGATGCTTTGTTTTGTTGGTGGGGGGAGGGGATTTGCTGCTTGCTGCCATTTACGTGCGGGAGGGAGGGAGCTGTGGGGGCTTTGGGGTTCTAACATTTAGTTATCATTCATTCTTTGGGGGCACTGTTTTCGTGGATGGTTCTAAAGATAAAGCATTTCAGGATGTATATTGTATACATTTCTCTGACATTAAATATACGTTTGAAACCATTTTGATAATAGTGTGTTCTATTGATCCCTTTACCAAAATGCATCATCATACGTCTCCCAGCACTGTATTCCATTTGCTACTTTTTTGCCCAGTCTTCCAATTTGTCTAAGTCCTGCATTGCTTCCTCAGCACTACCTACTCCTCCGTGTTTGTGTCATCTGCAATCTTTGCCACAAAGCCATCGATTCCACTATTTAAATCATTGACAAACACTGTGAAAAGTTACGGTCCCAATACTGACCCCTGAGGAACACCACTAGTCACTGGCAGCCAACCAGAAAAGAATCCCTTTATTCCCACTTGCTAAATCATCTATAGAGGAGAATGAACAGTCAATGTTTCAGGCCAAGACATTTAATCAGAATTCGAAAAGAAGGGGTGGAGGGGAAGAAGAAATATAAGCTAGAAGATGATTGGTGAAGCCAGATGAGGGGGAGGGTGGTTTGGTGGGGGAAGGGGAGCTAAGTGAGAAGGAAAAGGTAAAGGTTTGAAGAAGGAGGAATCTGATGGGAGAGAGGAATGCATCACTGGAGAAAGGACAGAAAGATGTGATGGGAAGCTGAGGAGAAGAGAGAACCAGAATGGGGAATAAAAAAAGAAGAAAGGGGATGCCATTAGAGATGACCAGAATCTAGAGAAATCAATGTTCATGCCAACAAACCCTATCCAGATGGAATATGAGATGTTGCTCCTCCAACCTGAGAGTGGCCTCATTGAGACAGTAGAGGAGGTCATGGCCATGGAATGGGAATGGGAAATAAAACTGAAGTAGATGTCCACTGGGAAATCCGACTTGTTGTGGTGGATGGTGCAAATGTGCTCAGTGAAGTGGTGCCCCAATCTGTAAGGGCTCTCCTTGATGCAGGCGAAGCTGCACCAGCAGCAGTGATACAGTTGAGGACCCCAGGTGAAGTGTTGTCTCCCTTGGAAGGACCATTTGGTTGAGAGAGGAGGTGAAGGGGCAGATACAGCACTTGTCCTGCTTGCAGTTGTAAGTGTCAGGAGGGAAATCAGTGGGGAGGGATGAGTGGACAAGGGAGTCCTGAAGAGAGCAATCCCTGCGGAAAGCAGAGTGGAGAAGCTGGGGGAGAGACAAAGATAAGTTTAGAGGTAGGATCCCATTGAAGGTGGCAGATATTGTTGAGATTGAAAGCTCACAGGGTGGTGGGTAGGTGGGCTGGTATGCATCCATATAGAATGTCTTCTATGATGTTTAAATAAGGTTTTAGTTTATTTAGAGACACCACACGGGACAGGCCCTTCCAACATACCGAGCTGCCCCACCCAGCAACACATCTATTTAACCCGAGCCTAATCACAGAACAATTTACAATGACCAAAGAACCTACAAGCCTATATCTTCAGACTGTGGGAGGAAACCAGAGCACCCAGAGGAAACATACACCTATATAAGAAGAAGGTGCAAAGTTTCTTAACAGAGCATGCTGGAATTGAACTGAAATGCATTGATAAAAACTGGTAAGGGTTAATGGGAACATGCTAAATTTCATTAGCCTTCTGAGGAAGTAGAGGTGATGGTAAGCCTTGTGGCTGTGACATCTTCATGGACCAGGGCAGGCTATTGCTGACATTCACTCCTAGTAACTTGAAGCTCTCAACCTTAACACAGTTGACGTAGGCAGGAGCAAATGCCAATCAAACTTGAATAAACCTCTTATACAGAAGAGATGAACGCTTGATCTCCCTTTCTACCTCGTTGTGACCTTTGTCTACCTGCACTGTACTAGCTCTCTAACAGTATGTTGTGTTTTTAATATTTCAGTAATATTTGAGTAATTGTATGTGTGTGCGTATATTTATATATATAATGCATTCTTGCTCATTTAAATAATTCACGATGGGCTATATGAATAAGTACATAAATTGCATATGTCAATACACAACCACGTCATACAGGCACGACTCGAAGTGCACACAAAGTTAGACACATTTCGGACTCCCATGTCTGTCTTTGAATTAGTTTACTGTTTTGAAGTTACAAAATGTAACACTATAATTCTGTACTGTGTATTTTCTTTTCACTGCCCCATTGTGCTGTACTCACATATGACCTGATCATATCAATGGCTTTTCATTGTATTTTGGGACAAGAAGAACACCACACAAACACATGGCTCCCCTTCTCCACCAATGACACCAGAGTGAAGTTAAATTTAAAAGAAAGGCCAATTAAATGGCTGTTTCAAAAGCAAAAGAAGACCAAACTATGGAATAATTCAGGCACACAGGAACACCACCATTTGCAGATTCCCCACTAGATCAGCCTAGAATGTCTAGAATAAAAAGGAATATCTAACATGGGAGTGTGAGGTGTGTGTGGAACCAGGGTAGTGGTTCAATGTACGTCCGGGTAGGAGTGAGTGTGAGTGTGGAACTGGGGTCGTGGTTCAATGCGTGTCTGGGTAGGATTGAGTGTGAGTGTGTGATACTGGGGTAGTGATTGGATGTGTGTCTGGGTAGGAGTGAGTGTGAGTGTGGAACTGGGGTAGTAATTGGATGTGTGTCTGGGTAGGAGTGAGTGTGAGTGTGGAACGAGGGTAGTGATTGGATGTGTGTCTGGGTAGGAGTGAGTGTGGGTGTGTGATACTGGGGTAGTGATTGGATGTATGTCTGGGTAGGAGTGAGTGTGGGTGTGTGATACTGGGGTAGTAATTGGATGTGTGTCTGGGTAGGAGTGAGAGTGAGTGTGGAACGAGGGTAGTAATTGGAAGTATGTCTGGGTAGGAGTGAGTGTGAGTGTGTGGAACAGGGGTCGTGATTGGATGTGTGTCTGGGTAGGAGTGAGTGTGGGTGTGTGATACTGGGGTAGTAATTGGATGTGTGTCTGGGTAGGAGTGAGTGTGAGTGTAGAACGAGGGTAGTAATTGGATGTATGTCTGGGTAGGAGTGAGTGTGAGTGTGTGGAACTGGGGTCGTGATTGGATGTGTGTCTGGGTAGGATTGAGTGTGAGTGTGTGATACTGGGGTAGTGATTGGATGTGTGTCTGGGTAGGAGTGAGTGTGGGTGTGTGATACTGGGGTAGTGATTGGATGTGTGTCTGGGTAGGAGTGAGTGTGAGTGTGGAACGAGGGTAGTGATTGGATGTGTGTCTGGGTAGGAGTGAGTGTGGGTGTGTGATACTGGGGTAGTAATTGGATGTGTCTCTGGGTAGGAGTGAGTGTGAGTGTGGAACGAGGGTAGTAATTGGATGTGTGTCTGGGTAGGAGTGAGGGTGAGTGTGTGATACTGGAGTAGTGATTGGATGTGTGTCTGGGTAGGAGTGAGTGTGGGTGTGTGGAACTGGGGTAGTAATTGGATGTGTGTCTTGGTAGGATTGAGTGTGAGTGTGGAACCAGGGTAGTGATTGGATGTGTGTCTGGGTAGGAGTGAGTGTGAGTGTGGAACGAGGGTAGTAATTGGATGTATGTCTGGGTAGGAGTGAGTGTGAGTGTGGAACGAGGGTAGTGATTGGATGTGTGTCTGGGTAGGAGTGAGTGTGGGTGTATGATACTGGGGTCGTGATTGGATGTGTGTCTGGGTAGGAGTGAGTGTGAGTGTGTGATACTGGGGTAGTGATTGGATGTATGTCTGGGTAGGAGTGAGTGTGGGTGTGGAACCAGGGTAGTGATTGGATGTGTGTCTGGATAGGATTGAGTGTGAGTGTGGAACGAGGGTAGTAATTGGATGTGTGTCTGGGTAGGAGTGAGGGTGAGTGTGTGATACTGGAGTAGTGATTGGATGTGTATCTGGGTAGGAGTGAGTGTGGGTGTGTGGAACTGGGGTAGTAATTGGATGTGTGTCTTGGTAGGATTGAGTGTGAGTGTGGAACCAGGGTAGTGATTGGATGTGTGTCTGGGTAGGGGTGAGTGTGAGTGTGTGATACTGGGGTAGTGATTGGATGTGTGTCTGGGTAGGAGTGAGTGTGAGTGTGGAACCAGGGTAGTGATTGGATGTGTGTCTGGGTAGGGGTGAGTGTGAGTGTGTGATACTGGGGTAGTGATTGGATGTGTGTCTGGGTAGGAGTGAGTGTGGGTGTGTGATACTGGGGTAGTGATTGGATGTGTGTCTGGGTAGGAGTGAGTGTGAGTGTGTGATACTGGGGTAGTGATTGGATGTGTGTCTGGGTAGGAGTGAGTGTGAGTGTGTGATACTGGGGTAGTGATTGGATGTGTGTCTGGGTAGGAGTGAGTGTGAGTGTGTGATACTGGGGTAGTGATTGGATGTGTGTCTGGGTAGGAGTGAGTGTGAGTGTGGAACCAGGGTAGTAATTGGATGTGTGTCTGGGTAGGAGTGAGTGTGGCTGTGTGGAACTGGGGTAGTGATTGGATGTGTGTCTGGGTAGGAGTGAGTGTGAGTGTGTGATACTGGGGTAGTGATTGGATGTGAGTCTGGGTAGGAGTGAGTGTGAGTGTGTGATACTGGGGTAGTGATTGGATGTGTGTCTGGGTAGGAGTGAGTGTGAGTGTGTGATACTGGGGTAGTGATTGGATGTGTGTCTGGGTAGGAGTGAGTGTGGCTGTGTGGAACTGGGGTAGTGATTGGATGTGTGTCTGGGTAGGAGTGAGTGTGAGTGTGTGATACTGGGGTAGTGATTGGATGTGTGTCTGGGTAGGAGTGAGTGTGAGTGTGTGATACTGGGGTAGTGATTGGATGTGTGTCTGGGTAGGAGTGAGTGTGAGTGTGGAACGAGGGTAGTAATTGGATGTGTGTCTGGGTAGGAGTGAGTGGGAGTGTGTGGAACGAGGGTAGTAATTGGATGTGTGTCCGGGTAGGAGTGAGTGTGAGTGTGTGGAGCTGGGGTAGTGATTGGATGTGTGTCTGGGTAGGAGTGAGTGTGAGTGTGTGATACTGGGGTAGTGATTGGATGTGTGTCTGGGTAGGAGTGAGTGTGAGTGTGTGATACTGGGGTAGTGATTGGATGTGTGTCTGGGTAGGAGTGAGTGTGAGTGTGGAACGAGGGTAGTAATTGGATGTGTGTCTGGGTAGGAGTGAGTGTGAGTGTGGAACGAGGGTAGTAATTGGATGTGTGTCTGGGTAGGAGTGAGTGGGAGTGTGTGGAACGAGGGTAGTAATTGGATGTGTGTCCGGGTAGGAGTGAGTGTGAGTGTGTGATACTGGGGTAGTGATTGGATGTGTGTCTGGGTAGGAGTGAGTGTGGGTGTGTGGAACCAGGGTAGTGATTGGATGTGTGTCTGGGTAGGAGTGAGTGTGAGTGTGGAACGAGGGTAGTAATTGGATGTGTGTCCGGGTAGGAGTGAGTGTGGGTGTGTGATACTGGGGTAGTGATTGGATGTGTGTCTGGGTAGGAGTGAGTGTGAGTGTGTGATACTGGGGTAGTGATTGGATGTGTGTCTGGGTAGGATTGAGTGTGAGCGTGTGGAACGAGGGTAGTAATTCGATGTGTGTCTGGGTAGGAGTGAGTGTGGGTGTGTGGAACTGGGGTAGTGATTGGATGTGTGTCTGGGTAGGAGTGAGTCTGAGTGTGGAACCAGGGTAGTGATTGGATGTGTGTCTGGGTAGGGGTGAGTGTGAGTGTGTGATACTGGGGTAGTGATTGGATGTGTGTCTGGGTAGGAGTGAGTGTGAGTGTGTGGAACCAAGGTAGTGATTGGATGTGTGTCTGGGAAGGAGTGAGTGTGGGTGTGTGGAACTGGGGTCGTGACTGGATGTGTGTCTGGGTAGGAGTGAGTGTGAGTGTGTGGAACGAGGGTAGTAATTGGATGTGTGTCCGGGTAGGAGAGAGTGTGAGTGTGTGGAACTGGGGTAGTAATTGGATGTGTGTCCGGGTAGGAGTGAGTGTGAGTGTGTGATACTGGGGTAGTGATTGGATGTGTGTCTGGGTAGGAGTGAGTGTGAGTGTGTGATACTGGGGTAGTGATTGGATGTGGGTCTGGGTAGGATTGAGTGTGAGTGTGTGGAACGAGGGTAGTAATTCGATGTGTGTCTGGGTAGGAGTGAGTGTGGGTGTGTGGAACTGGGGTAGTAATTGGATGTGTGTCCGGGTAGGAGTGAGTGTGGGTGTGTGATACTGGGGTAGTGATTGGATGTGTGTCTGGGTAGGAGTGAGTGTGGGTGTGTGGAACTGGGGTAGTGATTGGATGTGTGTCGGGGTAGGGGTGAGTGTGAGTGTGGAACTGGGGTCGTGATTGGATGTGTGTCTGGGTAGGAGTGAGTGTGAGGTGTGTGTGGAACCAGGGTAGTGGTTCAATGTACGTCCGGGTAGGAGAGAGTCTGAGTGTGGAACGAGGGTAGTAATTGGATGTGTGTCCGGGTAGGAGTGAGTGTGAGTGTGTGGAGCTGGGGTAGTAATTGGATGTGTGTCCGGGTAGGAGTGAGTGTGGGTGTGTGATACTGGGGTAGTGATTGGATGTGTGTCTGGGTAGGAGTGAGTGTGAGTGTGTGATACTGGGGTAGTGATTGGATGTGTGTCTGGGTAGGAGTGAGTGTGGGTGTGTGATACTGGGGTAGTGATTGGATGTGTGTCTGGGTAGGAGTGAGTGTGAGTGTGTGATACTGGGGTAGTGATTCGATGTGTGTCTGGGTAGGAGTGAGTGTGGGTGTGTGGAACTGGGGTAGTGATTGGATGTGTGTCTGGGTAGGAGTGAGTCTGAGTGTGGAACCAGGGTAGTGATTGGATGTGTGTCTGGGTAGGGGTGAGTGTGAGTGTGTGATACTGGGGTAGTGATTGGATGTGTGTCTGGGTAGGAGTGAGTGTGAGTGTGTGGAACCAAGGTAGTGATTGGATGTGTGTCTGGGAAGGAGTGAGTGTGGGTGTGTGGAACTGGGGTCGTGACTGGATGTGTGTCTGGGTAGGAGTGAGTGTGAGTGTGTGGAACGAGGGTAGTAATTGGATGTGTGTCCGGGTAGGAGAGAGTGTGAGTGTGTGGAACTGGGGTAGTAATTGGATGTGTGTCCGGGTAGGAGTGAGTGTGGGTGTGTGATACTGGGGTAGTGATTGGATGTGTGTCTGGGTAGGAGTGAGTGTGAGTGTGTGATACTGGGGTAGTGATTGGATGTGGGTCTGGGTAGGATTGAGTGTGAGTGTGTGGAACGAGGGTAGTAATTGGATGTGTGTCTGGGTAGGAGTGAGTGTGAGTGTGTGATACTGGGGTAGTGATTGGATGTGTGTCTGGGTACGAGTGAGTGTGAGTGTGTGATACTGTGGTAGTAATTCGATGTGTGTCTGGGTAGGAGTGAGTGTGGGTGTGTGGAACTGGGGTAGTGATTGGATGTGTGTCGGGGTAGGGGTGAGTGTGAGTGTGGAACTGGGGTCGTGATTGGATGTGTGTCTGGGTAGGAGTGAGTGTGAGGTGTGTGTGGAACCAGGGTAGTGGTTCAATGTACGTCCGGGTAGGAGTGAGTCTGAGTGTGGAACGAGGGTAGTAATTCGATGTGTGTCTGGGTAGGAGTGAGTGTGGGTGTGTGGAACGAGGGTAGTAATTGGATGTGTGTCTGGGTAGGAGTGAGTCTGAGTGTGTGATACTGGGGTAGTAATTGGATGTGTGTCTGGGTAGGAGTGAGTGTGAGTGTGATACTGCGGTAGTGATTGGATGTGTGTCTGGGTAGGGGTGAGTGTGAGTGTGTGATACTGGGGTAGTGATTGGATGTGTGTCTGGGTAGGAGTGAGTGTGGGTGTGTGATACTGGGGTAGTGATTGGATGCGTGTCTGGGTAGGAGTGAGTGTGAGTGTGTGATACTGGGGTAGTGATTGGATGTGTGTCTGGGTAGGAGTGAGTGTGAGTGTGTGATACTGGGGTAGTGATTGGATGTGTGTCTGGTTAGGAGTGAGTGTGGGTGTGTGATACTGGGGTAGTGATTGGATGTGTGTCTGGGTAGGAGTGAGTGTGGGTGTGTGATACTGGGGTAGTGATTGGATGTGTGTCTGGGTAGGATTGAGTGTGAGTGTGTGGAACTGGGGTAGTGATTGGATGTGTGTCTGGGTAGGAGTGAGTGTGGGTGTGTGGAACTGGGGTAGTGATTGGATGTGTGTCTGGGTAGGAGTGAGTGTGTGTGTGGAACTGGGGTAGTGATTGGATGTGTGTCTGGGTAGGAGTGAGTGTGGGTGTGGAACTGGGGTAGTGATTGGATGTGTGTCTGGGTAGGAGTGAGTGTGGGTGTGTGATACTGGGGTAGTGATTGGATGTGTGTCCGGGTAGGAGTGAGTGTGAGTGTGTGATACTGGGGTAGTGATTGGATGTGTGTCTGGGTAGGAGTGAGTGTGGGTGTGTGGAACTGGGGTAGTGATTGGATGTGTGTCTGGGTAGGAGTGAGTGTGAGTGTGTGATACTGGGGTAGTGATTGGAGGTGTGTCTGGGTAGGAGTGAGTGTGAGTGTGGAACCAGGGTAGTGATTGGATGTGTGTCTGGGTAGGAGTGAGTGTGAGTGTGGAACCAGGGTAGTAATTGGATGTGTGTCTGGGTAGGAGTGAGTGTCGGTGTGTGGAACTGGGGTCGTGATTGGATGTGTTTCTGGGTAGGAGTGAGTGTGGGTGTGTGGAACTGGGGTAGTGATTGGATGTGTGTCTGGGTAGGAGTGAGTGTGGGTGTGTGGAACTGGGGTAGTAATTGGATGTGTGTCTGGGTAGGAGTGAGTGTGGGTGTGTGATACTGGGGTAGTGATTGGATGTGTGTCTGGATAGGAGTGAGTGTGAGTGTGGAACTGGGGTAGTGATTGGATGTGTGTCTGGGTAGGAGTGAGTGTGGGTGTGTGATACTGGGGTAGTGATTGGATGTATGTCTGGGTAGGAGTGAGTGTGAGTGTGGGTGTGTGATACTGGGGTAATAATTGGATGTGTGTCCGGGTAGGAGAGAGTGTGAGTGTGTGATACTGGGGTAGTGATTGGATGTGTGTCTGGGGAGGGGTGAGTGTGAGTGTGTGATACTGGGGTAGTGATTGGATGTGTGTCTGGGTAGGAGTGAGTGTGGGTGTGTGGAACTGGGGTAGTAATTGGATGTGTGTCTGGGTAGGAGTGAGTCTGAGTGTGTGATACTGGGGTAGTGATTTGATGTGTGTCTGGGTAGGAGTGAGTGTGGGTGTGTGATACTGGGGTAGTGATTGGATGCGTGTCTGGGTAGGAGTGAGTGTGAGTGTGTGATACTGGGGTAGTGATTGGATGTGTGTCTGGGTAGGGGTGAGTGTGAGTGTGTGATACTGGGGTAGTGATTGGATGTGTGTCTGGGTAGGAGTGAGTGTGGGTGTGTGATACTGGGGTAGTGATTGGATGCGTGTCTGGGTAGGAGTGAGTGTGAGTGTGTGATACTGGGGTAGTGATTGGATGTGTGTCTGGGTAGGAGTGAGTGTGAGTGTGTGATACTGGGGTAGTGATTGGATGTGTGTCTGGGTAGGAGTGAGTGTGAGTGTGTGATACTGGGGTAGTGATTGGATGTGGGTCTGGGTAGGATTGAGTGTGAGTGTGTGGAACGAGGGTAGTAATTCGATGTGTGTCTGGGTAGGAGTGAGTGTGGGTGTGTGGAACTGGGGTAGTAATTGGATGTGTGTCCGGGTAGGAGTGAGTGTGGGTGTGTGATACTGGGGTAGTGATTGGATGTGTGTCTGGGTAGGAGTGAGTGTGGGTGTGTGGAACTGGGGTAGTGATTGGATGTGTGTCGGGGTAGGGGTGAGTGTGAGTGTGGAACTGGGGTCGTGATTGGATGTGTGTCTGGGTAGGAGTGAGTGTGAGGTGTGTGTGGAACCAGGGTAGTGGTTCAATGTACGTCCGGGTAGGAGAGAGTCTGAGTGTGGAACGAGGGTAGTAATTGGATGTGTGTCCGGGTAGGAGTGAGTGTGAGTGTGTGGAGCTGGGGTAGTAATTGGATGTGTGTCCGGGTAGGAGTGAGTGTGGGTGTGTGATACTGGGGTAGTGATTGGATGTGTGTCTGGGTAGGAGTGAGTGTGAGTGTGTGATACTGGGGTAGTGATTGGATGTGTGTCTGGGTAGGAGTGAGTGTGGGTGTGTGATACTGGGGTAGTGATTGGATGTGTGTCTGGGTAGGAGTGAGTGTGAGTGTGTGATACTGGGGTAGTGATTCGATGTGTGTCTGGGTAGGAGTGAGTGTGGGTGTGTGGAACTGGGGTAGTGATTGGATGTGTGTCTGGGTAGGAGTGAGTCTGAGTGTGGAACCAGGGTAGTGATTGGATGTGTGTCTGGGTAGGGGTGAGTGTGAGTGTGTGATACTGGGGTAGTGATTGGATGTGTGTCTGGGTAGGAGTGAGTGTGAGTGTGTGGAACCAAGGTAGTGATTGGATGTGTGTCTGGGAAGGAGTGAGTGTGGGTGTGTGGAACTGGGGTCGTGACTGGATGTGTGTCTGGGTAGGAGTGAGTGTGAGTGTGTGGAACGAGGGTAGTAATTGGTTGTGTGTCCGGGTAGGAGAGAGTGTGAGTGTGTGGAACTGGGGTAGTAATTGGATGTGTGTCCGGGTAGGAGTGAGTGTGGGTGTGTGATACTGGGGTAGTGATTGGATGTGTGTCTGGGTAGGAGTGAGTGTGAGTGTGTGATACTGGGGTAGTGATTGGATGTGGGTCTGGGTAGGATTGAGTGTGAGTGTGTGGAACGAGGGTAGTAATTGGATGTGTGTCTGGGTAGGAGTGAGTGTGAGTGTGTGATACTGGGGTAGTGATTGGATGTGTGTCTGGGTACGAGTGAGTGTGAGTGTGTGATACTGGGGTAGTAATTCGATGTGTGTCTGGGTAGGAGTGAGTGTGGGTGTGTGGAACTGGGGTAGTGATTGGATGTGTGTCGGGGTAGGGGTGAGTGTGAGTGTGGAACTGGGGTCGTGATTGGATGTGTGTCTGGGTAGGAGTGAGTGTGAGGTGTGTGTGGAACCAGGGTAGTGGTTCAATGTACGTCCGGGTAGGAGTGAGTCTGAGTGTGGAACGAGGGTAGTAATTCGATGTGTGTCTGGGTAGGAGTGAGTGTGGGTGTGTGGAACGAGGGTAGTAATTGGATGTGTGTCTGGGTAGGAGTGAGTCTGAGTGTGTGATACTGGGGTAGTAATTGGATGTGTGTCTGGGTAGGAGTGAGTGTGAGTGTGATACTGCGGTAGTGATTGGATGTGTGTCTGGGTAGGGGTGAGTGTGAGTGTGTGATACTGGGGTAGTGATTGGATGTGTGTCTGGGTAGGAGTGAGTGTGGGTGTGTGATACTGGGGTAGTGATTGGATGCGTGTCTGGGTAGGAGTGAGTGTGAGTGTGTGATACTGGGGTAGTGATTGGATGTGTGTCTGGGTAGGAGTGAGTGTGAGTGTGTGATACTGGGGTAGTGATTGGATGTGTGTCTGGGTAGGAGTGAGTGTGGGTGTGTGATACTGGGGTAGTGATTGGATGTGTGTCTGGGTAGGAGTGAGTGTGGGTGTGTGATACTGGGGTAGTGATTGGATGTGTGTCTGGGTAGGATTGAGTGTGAGTGTGTGGAACTGGGGTAGTGATTGGATGTGTGTCTGGGTAGGAGTGAGTGTGGGTGTGTGGAACTGGGGTAGTGATTGGATGTGTGTCTGGGTAGGAGTGAGTGTGTGTGTGGAACTGGGGTAGTGATTGGATGTGTGTCTGGGTAGGAGTGAGTGTGGGTGTGGAACTGGGGTAGTGATTGGATGTGTGTCTGGGTAGGAGTGAGTGTGGGTGTGTGATACTGGGGTAGTGATTGGATGTGTGTCCGGGTAGGAGTGAGTGTGAGTGTGTGATACTGGGGTAGTGATTGGATGTGTGTCTGGGTAGGAGTGAGTGTGGGTGTGTGGAACTGGGGTAGTGATTGGATGTGTGTCTGGGTAGGAGTGAGTGTGAGTGTGTGATACTGGGGTAGTGATTGGATGTGTGTCTGGGTAGGAGTGAGTGTGAGTGTGGAACCAGGGTAGTGATTGGATGTGTGTCTGGGTAGGAGTGAGTGTGAGTGTGGAACCAGGGTAGTAATTGGATGTGTGTCTGGGTAGGAGTGAGTGTCGGTGTGTGGAACTGGGGTCGTGATTGGATGTGTTTCTGGGTAGGAGTGAGTGTGGGTGTGTGGAACTGGGGTAGTGATTGGATGTGTGTCTGGGTAGGAGTGAGTGTGGGTGTGTGGAACTGGGGTAGTAATTGGATGTGTGTCTGGGTAGGAGTGAGTGTGGGTGTGTGATACTGGGGTAGTGATTGGATGTGTGTCTGGATAGGAGTGAGTGTGAGTGTGGAACTGGGGTAGTGATTGGATGTGTGTCTGGGTAGGAGTGAGTGTGGGTGTGTGATACTGGGGTAGTGATTGGATGTATGTCTGGGTAGGAGTGAGTGTGAGTGTGGGTGTGTGATACTGGGGTAATAATTGGATGTGTGTCCGGGTAGGAGAGAGTGTGAGTGTGTGATACTGGGGTAGTGATTGGATGTGTGTCTGGGGAGGGGTGAGTGTGAGTGTGTGATACTGGGGTAGTGATTGGATGTGTGTCTGGGTAGGAGTGAGTGTGGGTGTGTGGAACTGGGGTAGTAATTGGATGTGTGTCTGGGTAGGAGTGAGTCTGAGTGTGTGATACTGGGGTAGTGATTTGATGTGTGTCTGGGTAGGAGTGAGTGTGGGTGTGTGATACTGGGGTAGTGATTGGATGCGTGTCTGGGTAGGAGTGAGTGTGAGTGTGTGATACTGGGGTAGTGATTGGATGTGTGTCTGGGTAGGGGTGAGTGTGAGTGTGTGATACTGGGGTAGTGATTGGATGTGTGTCTGGGTAGGAGTGAGTGTGAGTGTGTGATACTGGGGTACTGATTGGATGTGTGTCTGGGTAGGAGTGAGTGTGGGTGTGTGATACTGGGGTAGTGATTGGATGTGTGTCTGGGTAGGAGTGAGTGTGGGTGTGTGATACTGGGGTAGTGATTGGATGTGTGTCTGGGTAGGATTGAGTGTGAGTGTGTGGAACTGGGGTAGTGATTGGATGTGTGTCTGGGTAGGAGTGAGTGTGTGTGTGGAACTGGGGTAGTGATTGGATGTGTGTCTGGGTAGGAGTGAGTGTGGGTGTGGAACTGGGGTAGTGATTGGATGTGTGTCTGGGTAGGAGTGAGTGTGGGTGTGTGGAACTGGGGTAGTGATTGGATGTGTGTCTGGGTAGGAGTGAGTGTGGGTGTGTGGAACTGGGGTAGTAATTGGATGTGTGTCTGGGTAGGAGTGAGTGTGAGTGTGGAACGAGGGTAGTAATTGGATGTCTGTCTGGGTAGGCGTGAGTGTGAGTGTGCGATACTGGGGTAGTGATTGGATGTGTGTCTGGGTAGGAGTGAGTGTGGGTGTGTGGAACAAGGGTAGTGATTGGATGTGTGTCTGGGTAGGAGTGAGTGTGGGTGTGTGATACTGGGGTAGTAATTGGATGTGTGTCTGGGTAGGAGTGAGTGTGAGTGTGTGGTACTGGGGTAGTGATTGGATGTGTGTCTGGGTAGGAGTGAGTGTGAGTGTGTGGAACTGGGGTAGTGATTGGATGTGTGTCTGGGCAGGAGTGAGTGTGAGTGTGGAACGAGGGTAGTAATTGGATGTCTGTCTGGGTAGGCGTGAGTGTGAGTGTGCGATACTGGGGTAGTAATTGGATGTGTGTCTGGGTACGAGTGAGTGTGAGTGTGGAATGAGGGTAGTGATTGGATGTGTGTCTGGGTAGGAGTGAGTGTGAGTGTGCGATACTGGGGTAGTAATTGGATGTGTGTCTGGGTACGAGTGAGTGTGAGTGTGGAACGAGGGTAGTGATTGGATGTGTGTCTGGGTAGGAGTGAGTGTGGGTGTGTGATACTGGGCTAGTAATTGGATGTGTGTCCGGGTAGGAGTGAGTGTGAGTGTGAGTGTGTGAAAGTGGGGTAGTGATTGGATGTGTGTCTGGGTAGGAGTGAGTGTGAGTGTGTGGAACTGGGGTAGTGATTGGATGTGTGTCTGGGTAGGAGTGAGTGTGAGTGTGTGATACTGGGGTAGTGATTGGATGTGTGTCTGGGTAGGAGTGAGTGTGAGTGTGATACTAGGGTAGTAATTGGATGTGTGTCTGGGTAGGAGTGAGTGTGAGTGTGGAACGAGAGTAGTAATTGGATGTGTGTCTGGGTAGGAGTGAGTGTGGGTGTGTGATACTGGGGTAGTGATTGGATGTGGGTCTGGGTAGGATTGAGTGTGAGTGTGTGGAACGAGGGTAGTGATTGGATGTGTGTCTGGGTAGGAGTGAGTCTGAGTGTGTGATACTGGGGTAGTGATTGGATGTGGGTCTGGGTAGGATTGAGTGTGAGTGTGTGGAACGAGGGTAGTAATTGGATGTGTGTCTGGGTAGGAGTGAGTGTGAGTGTGTGATACTGGGGTAGTGATTGGATGTGTGTCTGGGTAGGAGTGAGTGTGGGTGTGTGGAACTGGGGTAGTGATTGGATGTGTGTCTGGGTAGGAGTGAGTGTGGGTGTGTGGAACCAGGGTAGTAATTGGATGTGTGTCTGGGTAGGAGTGAGTGTGGGTGTGTGGAACTGGGGTAGTGATTGGATGTGTGTCTGGGTAGGAGTGAGTGTGGGTGTGTGGAACCAGGGTAGTAATTGGATGTGTGTCTGGGTAGGAGTGAGTGTGAGTGTGGAACGTGAGTAGTAATTGGATGTGTGTCTGGGTAGGAGTGAGTGTGGGTGTGTGATACTGGGGTAGTGATTGGATGTGGGTCTGGGTAGGGGTGAGTGTGGGTGTGTGATACTGGGGTAGTGATTGGATGTGTGTCTGGGTAGGAGTGAGTGTGAGTGTGGAACCAAGGTAGTGATTGGATGTGTGTCTGGGTAGGAGTGAGTGTGGGTGTGGAACTGGGGTAGTGATTGGATGTGTGTCTGGGTAGGAGTGAGTGTGGGTGTGTGGAACTGGGGTACTGATTGGATGTGTGTCTGGGTAGGAGTGAGTGTGGGTGTGTGATACTGGGGTAGTAATTGGATGTGTGTCTGGGTAGGAGTGAGTGTGAGTGTGAAACGAGGGTAGTAATTGGATGTGTGTCCGGGTAGGAGTGAGAGTGAGTGTGTGATACTGGGGTAGTGATTGGATGTGTGTCTGGGTAGGAGTGAGTGTGAGTGTGTGGAACTGGGGTAGTGTTTGGATGTGTGTCTGGGTAGGAGTGAGTGTGAGTGTGTGATACTGGGGTAGTAATTGGATGTGTGTCTGGGTAGGAGTGAGTGTGAGTGTGTGATACTGGGGTAGTGATTGGATGTGTGTCTGGGTAGGAGTGAGTGTGGGTGTGTGGAACTGGGGTAGTGATTGGATGTGTGTCTGGGTAGGAGTGAGTGTGAGTGTGGAACGAGGGTAGTAATTGGATGTGTGTCTGGGTAGGAGTGAGTGTGGGTGTGTGATACTGGGGTAGTGATTGGATGTGTGTCTGGGTAGGAGTGAGTGTGGGTGTGTGATACTGGGGTAGTGATTGGATGTGTGTCTGGGTAGGAGTGAGTGTGGGTGTGTGGAACCAGGGTAGTGATTGGATGTGTGTCTGGGTAGGAGTGAGTGTGGGTGTGGAACTGGGGTAGTGATTGGATGTGTGTCTGGGTAGGAGTGAGTGTGGGTGTGTGGAACCAGGGTAGTGATTGGATGTGTGTCTGGGTAGGAGTGAGTGTGGGTGTGTGGAACCAGGGTAGTAATTGGATGTGTGTCTGGGTAGGAGTGAGTGTGGGTGTGTGGAACTGGGGTAGTGATTGGATGTGTGTCTGGGTAGGAGTGAGTGTGAGTGTGTGATACTGGGGTAGTGATTGGATGTGTGTCTGGGTAGGAGTGAGTGTGAGTGTGGAACTGGGGTAGTGATTAGATGTGTGTCCGGTTAGGAGTGAGTGTGAGTGTGTGGAACTGGGGTAGTGATTGGATGTATGTCTGGATAGGAGTGAGTGTGAGTGTGGAACTGGGGTAGTAATTGGATGTGTGTCTGGGTAGGAGTGAGTGTGAGTGTGTGATACTGGGGTAGTGATTGGATGTGTGTCTGGGTAGGATTGAGTGTGAGTGTGGAACTGGGTTAGTAATTGGATGTGTGTCTGGGTAGGGGTGAGTGTGAGTGTGTGATACTGGGGTAGTGATTGGATGTGTGTCTGGGTAGGAGTGAGTGTGGGTGTGTGATACTGGGGTAGTGATTGGATGTGTGTCTGGGTAGGGGTGACTGTGGGTGTGTGATACTGGGGTAGTGATTGGATGTGTGTCTGGGTAGGAGTGAGTGTGAGTGTGTGATACTGGGGTAGTGATTGGATGTGTGTCTGGGTAGGAGTGAGTGTGAGTGTGTGATACTGGGGTAGTGATTGGATGTGTGTCTGGGTAGGAGTGAGTGTGAGTGTGTGATACTGGGGTAGTGATTGGAGGTGTGTCTGGGTAGGAGTGAGTGTGGGTGTGTGATACTGGGTAGTGATTGGATGTGTGTCTGGATAGGAGTGTGTGTGAGTGTGTGATACTGGGGTAGTGATTGGAGGTGTGTCTGGGTAGGAGTGAGTGTGAATGTGTGGAACTGGGGTAGTGATTGGATGTGTGTCTGGGTAGGATGAGTGTGGGTGTGTGATACTGGGGTTGTAATTGGATGTGTGTCTGGGTAGGAGTGAGTGTGAGTGTGGAACGAGGGTAGTGATTGGATGTGTGTCTGGGTAGGAGTGAGTGTGGGTATGTGGAACTGGGGTAGTGATTGGATGTATGTCTGGGTAGGAGTGAGTGTGAGTGTGTGATACTGGAGTAGTGATTGGATGTGTGTCTGGGTAGGAGTGAGTGTGGGTGTGTGGAACTGGGGTAGTAATTGGATGTGTGTCTGGGTAGGAGTGAGTGTGGGTGTGTGGAACTGGGGTAGTAATTGGATGTGTGTCTGGGTAGGAGTGAGTGTGGGTATGTGGAACTGGGGTAGTGATTGGATGTATGTCTGGGTAGGAGTGAGTGTGAGTGTGTGATACTGGAGTAGTGATTGGATGTGTGTCTGGGTAGGAGTGAGTGTGGGTGTGTGGAACTGGGGTAGTAATTGGATGTGTGTCTGGGTAGGAGTGAGTGTGGGTGTGTGATACTGGGGTAGTGATTGGATGTGTGTCTGGGTAGGAGTGAGTGTGAGTGTGTGATACTGGGGTAGTGATTGGATGTGTGTCTGGGTAGGAGTGAGTGTGTGTGTGGAACGAGGGTAGTAATTGGATGTGTGTCTGGGTAGGAGTGAGTGTGAGTGTGTGATACTGGGGTAGTAATTGGATGTGTGTCTGGGTAGGAGTGAGTGTGTGTGTGGAACGAGGGTAGTGATTGGATGTGTGTCTGGGTAGGAGTCAGTGTGGGTCTGTGGAACTGGGGTAGTGATTGGATGTGTGTCTGGGTAGGAGTGAGTGTGTGTGTGGAACGAGGGTAGTAATTGGATGTGTGTCTGGGTAGGAGTGAGTGTGAGTGTGTGATACTGGGGTAGTAATTGGATGTGTGTCTGGGTAGGAGTGAGTGTGTGTGTGGAACGAGGGTAGTGATTGGATGTGTGTCTGGGTAGGAGTCAGTGTGGGTCTGTGGAACTGGGGTAGTGATTGGATGTGTGTCTGGGTAGGAGTGAGTGTGTGTGTGGAACGAGGGTAGTGATTGGATGTGTGTCTGGGTAGGAGTGAGTGTGGGTGTGTGGAACTGGGGTAGTGATTGGATGTGTGTCTGGGTAGGAGTGAGTGTGGGTGTGTGATACTGGGGTAGTGATTGGATGTGTGTCTGGGTAGGAGTGAGTGTGGGTCTGTGGAACTGGGGTAGTGATTGGATGTGTGTCTGGGTAGGAGTGAGTGTGGGTCTGTGGAACTGGGGTAGTGATTGGATGTGTGTCTGGGTAGGAGTGAGTGTGAGTGTGGAACTGGGGAAGTGATTGGATGTGTGTCTGGGTAGGAGTGAGTGTGAGTGTGTGATACTGGGGTAGTGATTGGATGTGTGTCTGGGTAGGGGTGAGTGTGAGTGTGGAACTGGGGTAGTGTTTGGATGTGTGTTTGGGTAGGAGTGAGTGTGAGTGTGGAACTGGGGTAGTGTTTGGATGTGTGTTTGGGTAGGAGTGAGTGTGAGTGTGGAACTGGGGTAGTGATTGGATGTATGTCTGGGTAGGTTGAGGAGTATGAATGGGTGGAACCAGTACGATGCATGCCTGGATAGGAGACTGACAAAGCCAGAATGGTTTTAGGTTCTGGTCTGTAGCATCAGACTGGGTGGGAAAGGTGGCAGAATGATGGGGTTTGATGTTGATCTGTATGAATGTGCATATGGGACAGGCTTGTACCAGCTGAGCCTGCAGCAGGTCTTACCATTTGACTAGTGCTCCTTCCTCGGATACTTCCAGTTCAAACTCTACCCTCTCACCGACCAGCACTGCCTGATCCTCCAGCGGCCGAGTGATGAGCACGGGGGGCTCTGTAGGGGGAAGGACAGGAGTCAATGCTCAGATTCAGCTCCTCTCCCACAAGTTCAAAGTTCTAAATACATCAACTCTGAGATTACCACAGACCCCGGCCTTCCCACTGACTCTCTCCTGAGAGACCCCACTTTCCTACACTGGACTGTGGATCCACTGAGGGTGAGGGTGGGATGGAGTGTGTGTGGGGAAGCTGGGATTGTGGTGGAGGTGAGGATGGTGGGGTGGAAGTAGTTTGGGGCTGGGGGTGAGGATGGGGGGGTCTCCACACCTCGCACGAAGAGTTCAGTGATGCTCTTCTCCTCCCCCACCACGCACTGGTAGGCTGCGTCGTCTGCCAGCGAACAGTGGTTAATGGTGAGAATCCGCTTGTTGCCGATGTTCTCAAAGATGAACCTGTCAGAGTCAAATGGATAGGTGATTGAGACACGACCAACTCCAACCGACCCCCACCTCAAGCACAGCACTCCCACAAACACAGTACCCATACACATCGACTGTAGTCCAACTCACAGACACCATCACTACAACCTGACAGGCATCTAGTAAACAATGCATACTCACAAACAACACAGATGTGTGCACACACACTCATCCACGCACACATACAGACGTGCACATACACACAAACTGCACATACGTACACACAGATGCACTCACTGCACACATCCACACATACTCCACACACTCTGCACACACATTTGCACTGCACACACCCATCCTCCCCACGCACACATTCATGTGCACGCACACACACACGTACGCACATGCGCATCCACACATATACACACACGCACACGTGCGCACACACACACACACACACACGCATGCACATGTGCGCGACACACACAAACACACACATTCACGGACATGTACACTACGCACGCGCGCGCACACACACACACACACGCACATATGCATATACAACTATATGCACATATACAGATGTGTTCACACTGCACCGTCTCTTCCTTGAACAAGACAAGTACTGTTGACATCACTACACGTGGGTTTCAGCAGGGAAGGGAAAAATCGAATGATAGGGTACTCGATAGTTAGGGGGACAAAAGGAGATTCTGTGGCAGCAAAAGAGTCACCTGGTGCTAGGGTCCAGAATGTATCAGAGCAGCTGCAGGATATTCTCAAGGGGGAGGATGAACAGCCAGAGATCGTGGTGCGTATTGGCAGCAATGACACAAGCAGAACAGGGCAAGAGGTTCTACACAGTGAGTATATATAGTTAGGAAAGAGGCTGAAGAGAAGGACCTCCAAATCTCTCTGGATTGCTGCTGATGCCACGGACTAGTGCAGGTAGGAAGGGGGTGATAGCCTGTATGAATGAGTGGCTGTGGAGATGGTGCAGGGTCAGGGTTTCAAGTTCTTGGATCATTGGAACCTTTTCTGGGGAAGGGGTGACCTTTAGAAGAGAAATGGGTGGCACCTGATCTGGGGGGGTGGGGGAACCAATATCCTGGCTGGGAGGTTTGCTAATGCTACCAGGGAGAGTTTAAACTAGTTTTGCAGGGGGCTGGGAACCAGAGCACCAGGTCAGAAAGTAAAGGGTCAGACAGGAAGTTAGATGTCAGGAAAAGTACTGAAAGGCAAAATCGATATATCAGGTATGATGGATCAGATCGTTTGAAGTTTGTATAGTTTAATGCTGGCAGTATTATGCATAAGGGTGATGAACAGAGCATGGATCAGTACATGGAACAGCAATGTTGTGGCCACTACAAAGAGTTGATTGAGAGAGAGAGGAGTGGGTGATTAATATACTAGGTTTTTGAGGTTTTAGAAAAAATAAAGAAGGAGGTTAAGGGGGAGAGAGGGAAGTTGCATTACTAAACACAGCTGCACTCAGGAAACACATAATGGAGGGGTCAGACTCTGAGACCACTGGGTGGAACTCAGGAACAGGAAGGGTGCAGTCACACTGAGGGGACTGTACTACAGACCCCCCAACAGCCATCAGGACATTGAGGAGCAGATATGTAATCAGACTATGGAACTGTGTACAAATAATAGGGTTGTTATCATGGGGGAATTTTAACTTCTGTAATATAAACTGGGGACTTCTTAGTGCAAGGGGATTAGATGGGGCTGAATTTGTTAAGTGTATCCAGTAAGATTTCTTAAATCAATATGTGGATAATGTAGTGAGAGGAGGGGCCGTACTGGACCTAGTTTACTGACCTTTCAATGGGCGAGCAGTTAGGGAACAGTGACCACAGCTTCTTAACTTTCAGGAAAAGAGTCTTAAATTGGAATAGGGCAAATTACGAGGGCATTGGGCAGGAAATAGGAAAAATTTCTCCGGCAAGTGCGCCTCGGACATGTGGAGGGTGTTTAAGGATCAATTGTACAGACTACAGGAAAGGTAGGTTCCTGAAAGAAGGAAGGACAAGGATGAAAGATAAGGTAACTTCGGATGTCCAGAGAGGTAATGAATTTAGGCAAGAAGAAAAAAGAAAAGTATGTAAAAGTTCAAAAGTTAGGATCTAACGAAGCACATGAGGAGTATAAAGAAGACAGAAAAGAACTAAAGAAGGGGATTTGGAAAGCCAGGAGGGGCCATGAAAAGTCATTGGCAAGGTGAATCCCAAGGTATTTTATACATATGTCAAGAGCAAGCAAATAACTAGGGAGAGGGTAGGGCCTAAGACCATAAGGCACAGGAGCAGAATTAGGCCATTCAGCCCATCAAGTCCACTCCGCCATTCCATCATGATTGATCCTGGATCCCATTCAACTCCATACACCTGCTGTCTCACCATATTCCTTGATGCCCTGACCAATCAGAAATTTATCAACTTCTGCTTTGAATATACCCATGGACTTGGACTCTACCGCAGTCTGTGACAGAGCATTCCATAGATTCACCATTCTTTGGCTAAAAAATATTCCACCTTACTTCTGTTCTAAAAGCTTGCCCTTCAGTTTTGAGGCTGTGCCCTCTAGTTTAGTTCTGGATACCCCACTTAGCCTGACGTCAGTGGTGGGAACGATGCTGGAGTTAGCCTGACGTCAGTGGTGGGAACGATGCTGGAGTCAATTATAAAAGAGGAAATCACGACACATTTGGATAGCAGTAGAAGGATCAGTCCGAGTCAGCATGGATTTGTGAAGGGAAAATCATGCTTGACTAATCTTCTGGAGTTTTCTGAGGATGTAACAATGAAAATAGACAAGGGAGAGCCAGTGGATGTAGTGTACCTGGACTTCCAGAAAGCTTTTGATAAAGTCCCACATAGGAGATTAGTGGGCAAAATTAGAGCACATGGTATTGGGGGCAGAGTACTGACATGGACTGAAAATTGGCTGGCTGACAGGAAACAAAGAGTAGTGATTAAGGGGTCCCTTTCGGAATGGCAGGCTGTGACCAATGGGGTACTGCAAGGTTCGGTACTGGGACCGCAGCTGTTTACAATATACATTAACGATTTAGATGAAGGGATTAAAAGTAACATTAGCAACTTTGCTGATGACACAAAGCTGGGTGGCAGTGTGAAATGTCAGGAGGATGTTATGAGAATGCAGGGTGACTTGGACAGGTTGGGTGAGTGGGCAAATGTATGGCAGATGCAGTTTAATGTGGATAAATGTGAGCTTATCCACTTTGGTGGCAAGAACAAGAAGGCAGATTACTATCTAAATGGAGTCAAGTTAAGAAAAGGGGAAGTATAATGAGATCTAGGTGTTCTTGTACATCAGTCAATGAAAGCAAGCATGCAGGTACAGCAGGCAGTGAAGAAAGCTAATGGCATGCTGGCTTTTATAACAAGAGGAATTGAGTGTAGGAGTAAAGAGGTCCTTCTGCAGCTGTACAGGGCCCTGGTGAGACCCCACCTGGAGTATTGTGTGCAGTTTTGGTCTCCAAATTTGAGGAAGGACATTCTTGCTATTGAGGGAGTGCAGCGTAGGTTCACAAGGTTAATTCCCGGAATGGCGGGACTGTCATATGTTGAAAGATTGGAGCGACTGGGCTTGAATACACTGGAATTTAGAAGGATGAGAGGGGATCTGATTGAAACATATAAGATTATTAAGGGATTGGACACACTGGAGGCAGGAAGCATGTTCCCGCTGATGGGTGAGTCCAGAACTAGAGGCCACAGTTTAAGAATAAGGGGTAGGCCACTTAGAACAGAGATGCGGAAAAACTTTTTCACCCAGAGTGTGGTGGATATGTGGAATGCTCTGCCCCAGAAGGCAGTGGAGGCCAAGTCTCTGGATGCATTCAAGAGAGAGTTAGATAGAGCTTTTATAGATAGCAGGGTCAAGGGATATGGGGGGAGGGGAGGAACGGGGTACTGATCGGATATGATCAGCCATGATCACAGTGAATGGCGGTGCTGGCTAGAAGGGCCGAATGGCCTACTCCTGCACCTACTGTCTATTGTCTATTGTCTATAGAGGGAGCATCCTCTCCACATCCACCCTCTCTAGTCCTTTCAACATTCGGTAGGTTTCACTGAGATTTTCCCGCATTCTTCTAAATTCCAGTGAGTACAGGCCCAAAGCTATCAAAGACTCCTCATATGTTAACCCCTTCATTCCTGGAATCATCCTCGTGAACCTCCTCTGGAATCTCTCCAATGACAACACATCCTTTCTGAGATATGGGGTCCAAAACTGTTGACAATGCTCCAAGTGCAGTCTGACTAGTGTCTTATAAAGCTCCAGCATTTTCTCTTTGCTTTTATATTCTATTCCCCTTGAAATAAATGCCAACATTACACCTCAGATGGCTGAAGAGGTTCAGCATGAGTCGGCAGATCCTCAGGACTTCCTATAGGGAAACCACTGAAAGTATCCTGACTGTCTGCGTCACTGTCTGGATGGGATCTGTACTTCCCTCAATCACAGGGCACTACAGAGTGATGCAGACAGCTCAGTGCATCTGTGGATGTGAGCTTTCCTCCATTCAGGACATTTACAGCAGCAGGTTTGTAAAAAAGGCCTGGAGTATCATCAGGGACTCCAGCCCCCACTACCACAAACTGTTACAGCTGCAACCGTCTGGCAAATGGTACTGCAGTAGTAAGGCCGAACCAACAGGCTCTGGGACAGCTTCTTTCACCAGGTCATCAGATTTATCAATACACATTGATCTAATCGCATATCTGACTGTACATTCATGAATACAAAACAATCATGTATACAATCTCAGTGTTTGGGCAATATCCTCTCCCACTTCCCTTCCTTATCGCTTGTACATTGCAACAGAGACGCAACATAAAGATTTTTACTCCCACATGTTCCGAGATGGATGTAAGAAATGAAATTCTAATTCTAATTTTACCTACCCCTCCATCTATCTTCATATCATCCACAAACTTTGCCACAAAGCCATCAATTCCATTATCCAAATCACTGACAATCAATGTAAAATCTGGTGGTCCCAATACTGACCCCTGAGGAACAGCACTAGTCATCAACAGCTAACCAGAAAAGGCCACTTTTATTCCCACTCGCTGTCTCCTGCCTGTCAGCCATTTATCTACCCATGCCAGTATCTTTCCTATAATGACATGGGATTTTAACTTGTTAAGCAGCCTCATGTGAGGCACCTTCTGAAAATCTAAGTAAATGACATCCACTGCCTCTCATTTGTTCACCCTGCTTGTTAATCCCTCAAAGAACTCTAACAGATTTGTCAGACAAGATTTCCCTTTACAGAAACCATGCTGACTTTGGCTTATTTTATTATTAATCTCCAAGTACCTCAAAACCTTATCTTTAATAATGGACTCCAACACTTTCTCAACAAGTATGTGAAGAACAAGAGGATAAGACGTGAAAGAATAGGACTTATCAAGTGTGACAGTGGAAAAGTGTGTATGGAACCAGAGGAAATAACAGAGGTGCTTAATGAATACTTTACTTCAGTATTCACTATGGAAAAGGATCTTAGTGATTGTAATGATAACTTGCAGCAGACTGAAAAGCTTGAGCATGTAGATATTAAGAAAGGATGTGCTGGAGCTTTTGGAAAGCATCAAGTTGGATAAGTCACCAGGACTGGACGAAATGTACCCCAGGCTACTGTGGGAGGCGAGGGAGGAGATTGCTGAGCCTCTGGCGATGATCAATAGGGACAGGAGAGGTTCAGGAGGATTGGAGGGTTGCGGAAGCTGTTCCTTTCTTCAAGAAAGGGAGTAGAGATAGCCCAGAAAATTATAGACCAGTGAGACTTACTTCAATGGTTGGTAAGTTGATGGAGAAGATGCTGAGAGGAAGGATTTATGAACATTTGGAGAGATATAATATGATTAGGAGTAGTCAGCATGGCTTTGTCAAGGGCAGGTCGTGCCTAATGAGCCTGATTGAATTTTTTGAGGACGTGACTAAACACATTAATGAAGGAAAAGCGGTAGATGTAGTGTATATGGATTTCAGCAAGGCATTTGATAAGGTACCCCATGCAAGGTTTATTGAGAAACTAAGGAGGCATGGGATCTAAGAGGATGTTGCTTTGTGGATTGAGAACTGGCTTGCCCACAGAAAGCGAAGAGTGATTGTAGACGGGTCATATTCTGCATGGAGGTCGGTCACCAGTGGAGTACCTCAGGGATCTGTTCTGGCACCCTTCATTAATGACCTGGATGAGGAAGTGGAGGGATGGGTTAGTAACTTTGCTGATGACACAAAGGTTGGAGGTGTTGTGAATAGTGTGGAGGGCTGTCAGAGGTTACAGTGGGACATTGACAGGATGCAAAACTGGCAGATGGAGTTCAACCCAGATAAGTGTGAGGGGTTCATTTTGTTAAGTCAAATATGATGGCAGAATATAGTAATATAGTAATAATAATGGTAAGACTCTTAGCAGTATTGAGGATCAGAGGGATCTTGGGGTCCAAGTCCATAGGACACTCAAAGCAGCTGTGCAGGTTGACTCTGTGGTTAAGAAGGCGTTACGGTGCATTGGCTTTCATCAATTGTGGAACTGAATTTAGGAGCTGAGAAGTAATGTTGCAGCTATATAGGACCCTAGTCAGACCCCACTTGGAGTACTGTGCTCAGTTCTGGTCGCCTCACTACAGGAAGGATGTGGAAGCCATAGAAAGGGCACAAAGGAGATTTGCAAGGATGTTGCCTGGATTGGGGAGCATGCCTTATGAGAATAGGTTGAGTGAACTCGGCCTTTTCTCCTTGGAGCGAAGGAGGATGAGAGGTGACCTGATAGAGGTGTACAAGATGATGAGAGGCATTGATCGTGTGGCTAGTCAGAGGCTTTTTCCCAGGGCTGAAATGGTTGCCACAGGAGGACACGTTTAAGGTGCTGGGGAGTAGGTACAGAGGAGATATCAGGGGTAAGTTTTTACTCAGAGAGTGGTGAGTACGTGGAATGGGCTGCCAGCAACGGTGGTGGAGGCGGAGGTCTTTTAAGAGGCTTTTAGATAGGTACATGGAGCTTAATAAAATAGAGGGCTACAGGTAAGCCTAACAGTTTCTGAGGTAGGGACATGTTCGGCACAACTTTGTGGGCTGAAGGGCCTGTATTGTGCTGTAGGTTTCTTATGTTCCTATGTAACTGAGGTCAGGCTAACTGGCCTATAATTTCCTTTTTTTTGCCTTCCTCCCTTCCTAAAGAGTGGAGTGACACCTACAATTTCCAGTCCTCCAAAACCATGCCAGAATCAAGTAATTCATGAAAGATCACGGCCAAAGCATCCATTATCTCTTCAGCAACCTCTCTCAGGACTCTGGGATGTAGTCCATCTGGTTCAGATGACTTAAGACCTTTGAATTTGCCTGGCACTTTTTCCTTTATAATAGCAATGGCTCTCACTCCTGCACCCTGACGCTCACAGATATCTGGCACACTGGTAGTGTCTTCCACAGTGAAAACTGATGCAAAATACCCATTAAGTTCATCTGCCATTTCTTTGTCCACCATTACTACCTCACCAGCATCATTTTCCAGTGGTGTAATATCAACTCTCACACCCTTTTATTATTTAAATAATTGAAAAAAACGTTTAGTCCTGCTTTATATTATTGGCTAGTTTGCCTTCATATTTCATCTTTTCCCTTCTTATAACTTTTTTTAGTTGTCTTTTGTTGGATTTTAAAAGCTTTCCAATTATCCAACTTCCCACTCACTTTTGCTACCTTATATGCCCTTTCTTTGGCTTTTATGCGGTCCTTAATTTCCCTTGTCAGCCATGGTTGCCTACCCCTGCCATTTGAGAACTTCTTCTTCTGTGGGACATATCTATCCTGCACCTTGTGAATGATTCCCAGAAACTTCCGCCCCTCTGCTCTGCTGTCATCCCCACCAGTATCCCCCTCCAATCCACCTGGGAAAGCTCCTCTCTCATGCCTCTGTAATTCCCTTTATTCCATTGCGATTCTGATACATGTGAGTTATGCTTCTCTCTCTCAAATTGCAATATGAATTCAATCATATTATGATCACTGCCTCCAAGGGTTCCTTTACTTTAAGCTGAATAATAAAATCAGGGTTATTACACATCACCTAATCTAAGAAAGCCTTTCCCTGAGTAGGCTCAAGCACAAACTGTTATAAAAAGCTATCTCATAGACATTCAACAAATTCCGTCTCATGCAATCAGACACTAACCTGGTTTTCCAATCCCCTTGCATATTGGTCCCCTATTACAATTCTGACATCACCCTTGTTTGCAATTTCAACCCCACATTTTGGCTACTATTTGGAGGTTGATTCACATAATGTTTTTTTGACCCCTTGGGTTTAAGTGCAACCTGTCTCTTTTGTACAGGTCACACCTGCCTCAGAAGAGATCCTAATAATCCAGAAATATGAATCCCTGTCCTTGCTTCAATTCTTCAGCCAAGCATTTATCCACCTTCTCATTCTATACCGACCCTCACTGTCATATGGTTCAGGCAGTAATCCCAAGATTACTACACCTGAGGTCCTACATCTCAGCTTCCTTCCTAACTCCTTGTACTCTATTTTCAGGACCTCCTCCCTTTTTCTACCTATATCATTGGTAACAATATGTATCATGAATTCTGGCTGCTCACCCTCCCTTTTCAGGATATTATAGACACTCAAAGATACAGGAGGGAACTTTTGCTTGGATACAGAAAATGTGACTGAGGTACTTAATGAGTGCAATAAAGTGCAAAGTGGTGAAGTGCTTAACCGGGGAAGGGCTAACTTTGAAGGGATGAGGCAGGAACTAGCGAGAGTAAATTGGAAACAGATGTTCAAAGGGGAAAGCACAGAAGTAATGTGGGAGAAGTTTAGGGACCACTTGAGCTGGGTTCAGGATAGGTTTGTCCCACTGAGGCAAGGAAAAAATGGTAGGAAAAGGGAACCGTGGCTGACGAAACATGTGAGGCAACTCGTCAAGAGGAAAAGGAAGCATATGTTAGATATAAGAAGCAGGAAGTAGGAGGGGCTCATTAGAAATATAGGATAGCCAGGAAGGAGCTAAAGAAAGGACTTAGGAGAGCTCGAAGGGGGCATGAGAAGGCCTTGGAATGTAGGATTAAGGCGAATCCCAAGGCGTTCTATGCATATGTGAAGAACAGGAGGATGACGAGAACGAAGGTGGGGCTGCTAAAGGATAAAGAGGGCAGCATGTGCCTGGAGGCGGAGGAAGTTGGGGAGGTCCTAAATGAATACTTTGCTTCAGTATTCACAAGTGAAAAGGATCTTAATCAGGGTGAAGTCAGAATAGAGCAGGCCTGTGTGCTGAACAATATGGAGATTATGGAAGAAGGAGTGCTGGATCTTCTTAAAAACATCAAGATTGATAAATCCCCAGGGCCAGATATGATACACCCCAGGATGTTGTGGGAATTGAGAGAGGAGATTGCTGGAGCATTAGCTATGATCTTTGAATTCTCTTTGGCTACAGGGGAAGTGCCGGAGGGCTGGAGAATGGCAAATGTAGTCCCCTTGTTTAAAAAAGGTAATAAGGAGAAACCTGGGAACTATAGACCGGTGAGTCTTATGTCAGTGGTCTGCAAACTACTGGAAAGGATTCTTAAGGATAGGATCTACGAGCATTTGGAGAAGTACAGTCTACTCATGGATAGTCAACATAGCTTTGTGAAGGGAAGATCCTGCCTCACAAGCCTAATTGAGTTTTTTGAAGCGGTAACAAAAGAAATTGGTGAGGGTAGGGCAGTGGATGTGGGTCTACATGGACTTTAACAAGGCATTTGACAAGGTCCCTCATGAGAGACTCATCCAGAAAGCCATGAGGCATGGGATAATTGGAATCTTGGCTGTTTGGATAAAATAATGGCTTGAAGGAAGAAAGCAGAGGGTAGTTGTGGAAGGAAAGTATTCTGCCTGGAGGTCGGTGACTAGTGGAGTGCTGCAGGGATCTGTCCTGGGACCCCTGCTATTTGTGACTTTTCTAAATGACCTGGATGTAGAGGCAGAAGGATGGGTGAGTAAGTTTGTAGATGACACGAAGATTGGAGGAGTTGTGAATGGAGTTGCAGGTTGTCGAAAGTTACAAGAGGATATAGACAGGCTGCAGAGTTGGGCAGAAAAATGACAGATGGAGTTCAGTCCGGATAAGTGTGAGGTGATGCATTTTGGAAGGACAAACCAGAAGACTGAATACAGGATTAATGGTCAGTTACTTAAGAGTGTGGATGAACATAGGGACCTTGGGGTTCAAATCCATATATCCCTTAAGGTCGCTGCGCAGGTTGATAGGATAGTTAAGAAGGCCTATGGGATGCTAGGCTTCATTAACAGGGGGATTGAGTTCAAGAGTAAAGAGGTAATTTTGCAACTCTACAAATCTCTGGTGAGACCGCATTTAGGGTATTGTGTTCAATTCTGGTCACCTCATTATAGGAAGGATGTGGAAGCTATGGAGAGGGTGCAGAGGAGATTTACCAGGATGTTGCCTGGTTTGGAGAACAAGTCATATGAAGCAAGGTTAGCAGAGCTGGGACTTTTCTCTTTGGAGCATAGGAGAATGAGAGAACACTTGATAGAGGACTACAAAGTAAATGGCAGGATACTTGGTAGTGTGGAGGAGCAGAGGGATCTGGGGGTACATGTCCACAGATCCCTGAAAGTTGCCTCACAGGTAGATAGGGTAGTTAAGAAAGCTTATGGGGTGTTAGCTTTTATAAGTCGAGGAATAGAGTTTAAGGGATGCGACGTAATGATGTAGCTCTGTAAAACTCTAGTTAGGCCACACTTGGAGTACTGTGTCCAGTTCTGCTCACCACACTATAGGAAGGATGTGGAAGCATTGGAAAGAGTACAGAGGAGATTTACCAGGATGCTGCCTGGTTTAGAGAGTATAGATTATGATCAGAGATTAAGGGAGCTAGGGCTTTACTCTTTGGAGAGAAGGAGGATGAGAGGAGACATGATAGAGGTGTACAAGATATTAAGAGGAATAGATAGAGTGGACAGCCAGCACCTCTTCCCCAGGGCATCACTGCTCAGTACAAGAGGACATGGCTTTAAGGTAAGGGGAGGGAAGTTCAAGGGGAATATTAGAGGAAGGTTTTTTACTCAGAGAGTGGTTGGTGCGTGGAATGCACTGCATGAGTCAGTGGTGGAGGCAGATACACTAGTGAAGTTTAAGAGACTACTAGACAGGTATATGGAGGAATTTAAGGTGGGGGGTTATATGGGAGGCAGGGTTTGAGGGTCAGCACAACATTGTGGGCCGAAGGGCCTGTAATGTGTTGTACTATGTTCTATGTTCTAAGATTATGAGAGGCATAGATAGGGTGGATAGTCAGTACCTGTTTCCCAGGGCACCAATAGCAAACACCAGAGGACATATGTAGAAAATTAAGAGAGGGAAGTTTAGGGGAGATATCAGGGGTAAGTTTTTTACACAGAGGGTTGTGAATGCCTGGAATGACTTGCCAGGGATGGTGGTGGAGGCTAAAACATTAGGGGTATTTAACTGCCTCTTGGCCAGCCAAATGGATGAGAGAAAAATGGAGGGTTATGTGGTAGTGTGGGTTTAGCACTTTTTTTAAAGGATTATATGGGTCGGCACTACATGGAGGGCTGAAGGGCCTGTACTGTGCTGTGGTGTTCTATGGTTCTGTAGTATTTACCAAGGAGAAGGACATGGAGGACCAGATCAGTGCTGAGTGTATAACTACATTAGGGCATTTAGAGATCAAGGAGGAGGAAGTGTTGGGTCTCCCAATGTGTATGTTCCCAGGGTCTGATGGAATTTTCTCCAGATTATTGAGGGAGGCAGGAGATGAGATTGCTGGGCCCTTGACTGGTATCTTTGTGGCCTCTCTATTCACAGGTAAGGTCATGGATGACCTGTGAGAGATTAACGATGTACCTCCATTTAAGAAGGGAACAAGGGAAGATCCTGGAAACCATAGACTGGCAAGTGTCACATCAGTTGTAGAGAAATTTTGGAGAAAATTCTTAGGGATAGGATATATGAGCATTTGGAAATCCTTGGCCTAATTTGGAAGAGCCAGCATGGCTTTGTGCGTGGCAAGTCATGCCTTACCAAGCTGGTTGAATTTTTTGACAAGGTGGTGAGGGAGATTGATGTGGGTAGGACAGTGGATGTTGTCTACATGGATTTTAGTAAGGTGTTTGTAAGATTCCTCATGGGAGGCTAATCCAGAAAATTAAGACGCATGGGGTTTGTGGCGGATTGGTCGTCTGGATTCAGAACTGGCTTGCACGTAGAAGACAGAAGGTAGTGGTTGAAAGGATTTATTCCAGATGAAGGTTCTTAATTAGTGGTGTTCCACAGGGATCTGTGCCACGTGCGAGTGAGGTGAAGAATAGAATGATTATGCACACTAATACGAGGCTGAGAGCATGGTGCAGGAAGGAAGGGTTCAGGTTTCTGGATAATTGGTCTTTGTTCCAGGGACATTGGGATCTGTTTCGAAGGGACGGTCTACATCTGAACCAGAGGGGTACTAACATTCTTGCAGGAGTGTTTGCCAGTGCTGCTCGGTGGGGTTTAAACTAGATGTGCAGGGGGCAGGGATCCAGATCCAGAGGGTTGGTCAGAAGGAGCATGGGGTTAAATGTGTAGAAGGTTTGGGTGATCTTGAGAAGGTCATCAAAATTCAGGGTGCAATTAGCCCGATGGAAGTTCAAGGAGCTGGGTTAGGTACAGTAGACAGTGTTTTAAGCAAAGAGAGGAGGAATGGGCTAAGAATTCTTGAATGCGCGTAGTGTCAGAAATAAGACAGATGAGCTTGAAGCTCAGATGAAAATGGGGAACTACAATATTGTTGGGATAACGGAGACATGGCTGCAAGGGGATCAGGCCTGGGAATTGAGAGTACCAGGGTATACGTGCTATCATAGAGACAGAAATATGGGAAGAGGGGGTGGGGTGGCCCTGTTGGTGAGGAATGAGATTCAGTCCTTAGCAAGAGGTGACTTGGGAACAGGGGAAGTAGAGTCTGTGTGGATTGAGCTGAGGAACAGTAAGGGTAAAAAGACCCTAATGGGTGTTGTGTACAGGCCCCCAAACAGTAGCGTGGATATTGGGTATAAGTTGATTAGGGAGTTAACATTGGCATGTGCTAAAGGTAATGCAGTCGTTATGGGAGATTTCAACATGCAGGTGAACTGGGAGAAACAGGTAGGTGCTGGACCCCAGGATAGGGAGTTTGTGGAGTGTCTAAGGGATGTATTCTTGGAACAGCTTGTGCTTGAGCCAACCAGGAATGAGGCTATTTTGGACTTGGTGATGTGTAATGAACAGGAATTGATAAGTGATCTTGAAGTAAGGGAGCCATTAAGAAGTAGTGATCATAACTTGATAAGTTTTTATCTACAATTTGAGAGGGATAAGGGCAGATCAGAGGTGTCAGTGTTGCAATTAAATAAAGGAGACTACGGAGCCATGAGGGAAGAGCTGGCCAAAGTTAAATGGGCGGATGCCCTGGCAGGAAAGACAGTGGATCAGCAGTGGCAGATATTCTTGGGGATAATACAAAAGATGCAAAAGCAGTTCATTCCAATGAGAAGGAAGGATTCAAAGAGGGGGAAGGGGCCACAGTGGTTGACAAAGGAAGTCAGAGATTGTATAGCATTAAAGAAAAAGAAGTATGACAGGGCTAAGATGTGTGGGAATACAGATGATTGGGAAAGTTTTAAGGAACAGCAGATCTTAACTAAAAAAGCAATACGGAGAGAAAAAATCAGGTATGAGCTCAGTCTAGCCAGGAATATAAAAGGGGATAGCAAAAGTTTTTTTAGCTATGTGAAGAGAAAGAAGATAGTTAAGAACAATGTTGGCCTCTTGAAGAATGAATTGGGAGAAATTGTTATGGGAAACAGGGAAATGGCAACAGAATTTAATGCGTACTTTAGATCTGTCTTCACCAGGGAGGACACAAGCAATCTCCCAGATGTATGGATGGGCCAGGGTCATAAGATATCAGAGGAATTGAAACAGATTGACATTAGGAAAGAAACTGTGATGAGTAGACTGGTAGGACTGAAGGCTAATAAATCCCCGGGTCCAGATGGTCTGCATCCGAGGGTTCTAAAAGAAGTGGCTCAGGAAATTGCGGATGCATTGGTAATCATTTTCCAATGTTCCTTAGATTCAGGATCAGTTCCTGAAGATTGGAGAGTGGCTAATGTTATCCCACTTTTCAAGAAGGGAGGGAAGGAGAAAACGGAGAACTATCGCCCTGTTAGCCTAATGTCAGTCGTGGGGAAGATGCTTGAGTCCATTATTAAGGACGAAATAGTGGCACATCTTGATGGCAGAAATAGGATTAGGCTGAGCCAGCATGGATTTACCAAGGGCAAATCATGCTTGACTAATCTGTTGGAGTTTTTTGAGGGTGTAACAAGGATGTTAGACGAGGGTAAGCCAGTGGATGTTGTGTACCTAGATTTTCAGAAGGCATTCGATAAGGTGCCACATAGGAGATTGGTGAGTAAAATCAGAGCTCATGGCATTGGGGGCAGGGTTTCAACATGGATAGAAAACTGGTTGGCAGATAGAAGGCAAAGGGTAGCAGTGAATGGGTGTTTCTCGGACTGGCTGGAGGTGACTAGTGGGGTACCACAGGGCTCTGTATTGGGACCACAGCTCTTTACAATTTATGTCAATGATTTAGATGAGGGCATTGAAAACTATATCAGCAAGTTTGCTGACGATACTAAACTGGGTGGCAGTGTGACATGCGAAGAGGACGTTAGGAGAATACAGGGAGACTTGGATAGGCTGGGTGAGTGGGCCGATACTTGGCAGATGTCATTCAATGTGAATAAATGTGAAGTTATCCACTTTGGAAGCAGGAACAAGAGGGCAGAGTATTGTCTGAATGGTGTAGAGTTAGGTAAGGGAGAAATGCAAAGAGACCTAGGAGTCCTAGTTCACCAGTCAATGAAGGTGAATGAGCAAGTGCAACAGGCAGTGAAGAGGGCAAATGGAATGTTGGCCTTTGTTACAAGGGGAATTGAGTACAAGAGCAAGGATGTCCTTTTGCATTTGTACAGGGCCCTGGTGAGACCACACCTGGAATATTGTGTACAGTTTTGGTCTCCAGGTTTAAGGAAGGACATTCTGGCAATTGAGGAAGTGCAGCGTAGATTCACTAGGTTGATTCCTGGGATGGCAGGGCTGTCTTACGCAGAGAGATTGGAGAGATTGGGCTTGTACACACTGGAATTGAGGAGATTGAGAGGGGATCTGATTGAAACGTTTAAGATAATTAAAGGATTTGATAGGATTGAGGCAGGAAATATGTTCCAGATGTTGGGAGAGTCCAGTACCAGAGGGCATGGATTGAGAATAAGAGGTCAGTTATTTAAAACAGAGTTGAGGAAGAGCTTCTGTTCCCAGAGAGTTATGGAGGTGTGGAATGCACTGCCTCGGAAGATGGTGGCCAATTCTCCGGATGCTTTCAAGAAGGAGCTAGATAGATATCTGATGGATAGGGGAATCAAGGGATATGGGGACAAGGCAGGGACTGGGTACTGATAGTGAATGATCAGCCATGATCTCAGAATGGCGGTGCAGACTCGAGGGGCCGAATGGTCTACTTCTGAACCTATTGTCTATTGTCTATTGTGCTGGGAGCTCTGCTGTTTGTGATGTATATAAATCATCAGGATGAAAATGTAGATGGGTGGCTTAGAAAGTTCGCAAGTGATACCAAGACTAGTGGAGTTGTGGATAGCGTAGAAGACTGGCAAAGCTTATAGATCAATTGCAGATATGGGCAGAGAAAAGGCAGATAGAGTTTTAACCCAGATAAATGTGAGGTGTTACACCTTGGTAGGACAAATGCATGAAGATTAAGGGCAAGATCATTAACAGTGTTGCTGGGCAGAGAGATCTTGGGATCCAAGTTCATTGCTCCTTGGAAGAGGCGAAACAGGTCAATAGAGTGGTTTGTAAGGCTGATGGAATGTTTGTTTTCAGTAGTTGAGGTACCAAGTTTAAAAGTCAGGAGGCTTTATGTTGCAACATTACAGAACTCTGGTTGGGCCACATTTGGAGTATTGCGTACAGTTCTGGTCATCCCACTATAGGGAGGATCTTGAGGCTTTGTAGAGGTTTACCAGGATGCTACCTGGATATGAGCTATCAGGAGAGGTTAGACAAACTTGGATTGTTTTCTCTGGAGCGGTGGGGGCTGAGGGGAGATCGGATTGAGGGTTATAAGATTATGACAGGCAAAGGTAGAGAAGACAGGGAATATCCTTTTCCCAGTGTAGAAATGCCTAATACCAATGCAAGCATTGAAGGTGAGAGGTGGTAGTTTCAAGGGGAATGTGAGGGTCTGAGTACTTTACTCGAAGAGTGTGGATGGCTGGTATGGTGGAAGAGACAAATACATTAGAGGTTTTTAAGAAGCGTTTATAAGGCTACATGAATATGAGAAGTTGGAAGGATATGGACATTGTAGGTAGGAGGGATTCGTTTTTGGAGATTTGTTGATTTACTTGTTAGCTAATTTGGCACAATATTGTGGACTGAAAGGCCTATTACTGTGCTGTCCTCTTCTATGTTCAACAGTCTATGATCTATGACCTGCAGTCCGAGAAGATGCACCAGAACTTCTCAGTCTTTATACCGTTGGACATTAAGATAAAGCCTAAGCAAGTGCTAACGGTGCTCAATACAGCAGTACGCCCCGATCTCTCCAGTCATAGCACTCACACTCTCCCTATCAATGGGGAGATCAGAGCGCAGGGAATGGAGACAGGCACAGACAGCAGTGACACTGTGCGTTGGATACCAGATTCACCAGCCGGTAGGAAAGGGTGGGGTGTGGTGAGGGAGAATAGAGAGAAGCGAACAGGGTGGGGGGAGAGAGGGGGGTAAGGGAAAGGGGCTAGCTTAGGCAATGACATAATGTGCACTACATTAACACAGGTGGATCTGACATACTTGCTGCATCGATGTTGGTGCCCAAAGCAAATTGGCAGAGAGATTGGCGAGCAGGAGGAAGAGAGGGGATGTGGGGCAGAGAGAGAGAGAAAGAGATAGGGAGGAGAGAGCAGAGAGGGAGAGATGAGGAGGGAAGGGGCAGATGGAGAGGGGAAAGGGGAGAGTGAGAGGTGGGGAGGAGAGAAGGGAAAGAGTCAGATGGGGATGGGAAAGGGGAGAGGCAGGTATGGGGAGGGGAGTGGGAGAGATGGGGAGGGGAGAGGGGGAAGATAGGGAGGGAAGAAGGGAGAGTGAGAAGTGGGGAGGAGAGAAGGGAGAGAGTCAGATGGGGAGGGGAAAAGGGAGAGGCAGGTATGGGAGGAGAGAGAGAGATGGGGAGAGGGGAGTGGGAGAGATGGGGAGGGGAGAGGGGAGAGTGGGAGGTGGGTAGGAGAGAAGGGAGAGAGATGGTGTGGGGAGGGGAGGGGGAAAGGTGGGTAGTGGAGAAGGGAAGGAAGGAGGGAGGGAGGGAGAGAGGAATGAAAAGAGAGACAGATTAGTAGGTGAGACAATGCTGCACCAACCCACAGAATAACTTGTCCCCTTCAACCTTGTAACATTCAGCCCATCACAACACAACATTCTCAACCAAACATTACCCCCTCCTCCCCCTTCTCCCCTCCCCAAAACAACATCCTGTCTCACACTATCCTACCCAGTGCTACAAGTTCCACACGCCACATATAGTGATACTCCCTTCCCATCACCCTCACTCTGTCCCCAGCAACACTGCCCACCCCCATCCTGGGCTCCCTGCAGCCTCTACCCCAGCATGCCACCCCACCACTCACCTGCCACTGACTTGGATCTCTTGTCCGTTCTTCATCCATTTTACCTCTGCAGCTGAGTCGGCCAGTTCCACCATCAGCTTCATCCTCTGGCCCTTGTCAACCTGGTAGGCTGTGTCCAGCTTCCTCAGGAAGGCTGCGGAGGGAACATGCAGTGGAATCAGCCAATACAGCCATCGTCAGAAACCTGCCCACACCCATCCTTGCATGTGAAAACCTGGTGTACATCTTACACAATAACTCTAGTCCCCACACCGAATCCCTCGTGCTGACCCTCCCCGCACTGACCCACCCCACTGACACATCCCATCACACTGAGCCCCCTCGCAGATCCCCCACTCTGACCCAGCCCCCCCTCACATTGACCCCTCTCATACTCACTCTCCCCACACTGAGCCGTCCCTCCCCCTCACACTCCCCCTCACTGTACGTCCTTACCTCTCACATTCTCCCCTCCCTGTGCCGTCCCTCCCCCTCACTGTGCCGTCCCTCCCCCTCACACTGACTCCCCCCTCACTGTGCCGTCCCTCCCTCTCACACTCACTCCCCCCTCACTGTGGCGTCCCTCCCCCTCACACTCACTCCCCCCTGACTGTGCCATCCCTCCCCCTCACATTCCCCCCTCACTGTGCCGTCCCTCCCCCTCACACTCACTCCCCCCTGACTGTGCCGTCCCTCCCCCTCACACTCCCCCCTCACTGTGCCGTCCCTCCCCCTCACACTCACTCCCCCCTGACTGTGCCATCCCTCCCCCTCACATTCCCCCCTCACTGTGCCGTCCCTCCCCCTCACACTCACTCCCCCCTGACTGTGCCATCCCTCCCCCTCACATTCCCCCCTCACTGTGCCGTCCCTCCCCCTCCCACTCACTCCCCCCTCACTGTGCCGTCCCTCCCCCTCATACTCCCCCCTCACTGTGCCGTCCCTCCCTCTCACACTCACTCCCCCCTCACTGTGCCGTCCCTCCCCCTCACACTCCCTCCTCATTGTGCCGTCCCTCCCCCTCACACTCCCTCCTCACTGTGCCGTCCCTCCCCCTCACACTCCCCCCTCACTGTGCCATCCCTCCCCCCCCACACCAACCTGTACTTTTCTTCTCCTCCTTCTTCATCCTCTTGAGTCGCTTCAGCATCCCCCGCAGGTCGGTGATACCGTACTGAAAGGCAATCTTTTCGTACTGGGAGGGCGGTGCCTTCTGCAGGATCTCCCACACATCCACCTCTGGCTGTACCTCCAGCTTCACCTCCCTGAGGGACAGGCACCGGAAGGAGGGACGGAGAGAGTAATTGAGGGAGAAGGGGAGAGTGTGGATGGATACAGATATGGTAAGAGAGGGATGAAACAGAGAATGGAATCAGATGGGCAGAGGGTATCATTCCAATGGGGTCAGTGTCCCTTACTGCCACACATGAAACTCCATCTCTCTCTCACTAAGGCTCCCTGACATCCAGAGCTGAGGCCCTCCTCACCATCCCAGTGCGCTGGGCCTGTTTCCACCTCCACCTGGGGTTTCCTCTGGTGCTGAGTGAGACCCCACCCCAGAGAAACCAAAGTGACTGCATCAGCCAAGCCCGAGGACGAAGCCAGGACACGACCCCACACTAACCAGCTGTCTGTCATCCATCTCATCAGGCGCTGTCTAGGGTGGGGAACTGATAGCTGGAGGGGGCTGAGTCTGAGAGTGCCGAAAGGGCTGGGTAGGGAGAGTGGGGTAGAGGTGGGGATTGAATGTATGATATTGGCTTGGGTGGTGGTTGGAGCTTAGCCTGACAGCACAGATCAGGGGCTGGAGCTGGGGTAATGATGCTCCCTGCCGAGAGGTGACCCGAAGACCAGGTCCTGGGGTTCCAGTAAGAGCAGTGAATGTGGATGGAGGAGATCTTGCTGGTGGGGGTCAGAGTGTGAGTGGGGAGATGTTCATTCGTAAGGCCAGTGATGTTGTGGGGGTGGAACTGGACTCTCTGACAGTGGTGTCTGAAAAGAGGATGCTGTCCAAGTTGCATGCCATCTTGGACAATGTCTCCCATCCACTCCATAACGTACTGGTTAGGCACAGGAGTACATTCAGCCAGAGACTCATTCCACCGAGATGCAACACTGAGCGTCATAGGAAGTCATTCCTACCTGTGGCCATCAAACTTTACAACTCCTCCCTCGGAGTGTCAGACACCCTGAGCCAATAGGCTGGTCCTGGACTTATTTTCACTTGGCATAATTTACCTATTATTATTTAATTATTTATTGTTTTATATTGCTATATTACTACACTATTCTTGGCTGGTGCGACTGTAACGAAACCCAATTTCCCTCGGGATCAATAAAGTATGTCTGTATGTCCGTCTGTTCGGAGATTGCAGAGAGATGTGAGAGCTCAGAGAGGGGTATCAACCAGGGCCCAGGTAACCAGGGTCAGGAAGATGAGGAGAAAGGGGCAAAAGTTGAAGTGGGAAGGAAAGGCACAGGAAAGAATCAAGGGAGGGGAGAGGTGGGAAGAGAATGGGAAGAGAGAGGGGGGAATGTGGGTGAGAGGTAGATGGTGAGTGAGGCAGAGTAGAAAAGGAGCTTGTGAGGGAGTGGGGAGAGTAGGATGGAGCGTGACAGTGAAAGCAGATTGATTCGGAGGATGAGAGAGTGTGAGGGAAGAAGGAGGGGGAGATAGTGGGAGCAAATGAGAGAATAGGAAAGGGGAGAGAAGGAGGGAGAGGCGGAGAGAGGGAGAAGGAGAGAGAGAGGGGGAGGGAGAGAGGGAGAGATAGAGGAGATAGAGAGAGGGAGAAGAAAGAGAGGGAGAGAGAGAGAGGGACGGACAGAGGGAGAGAGGGGGAGAGTAGAGAGGGGGAGAGAGAGAGAGGGGAGAGGAGGGGGGAGAGAGGGAGAGAGAGGGAGGGAAAGAAGGAGAGAGAGGGGGAGAGAGGGAGAGAGGAGGGAGGGAGAGAGGGGGGAGGGAGAGAGGGGGAGGAGAGAGAGGGAGAGGGAAGGAGGGAGAGGGAAAGGAGAGGGGGGAGACTGAGAGAGAGAGAGGAGGAATGGGTGAGGGAGGAGAGAGGTGGAGAGAGAGGAGAGAGAGGGAGAGGGAGGGAGAAATAGGGTGAGAGGAGAGAGAGAGAGGAGAGAGAGAGGGAGAGAGGGAGGGAGGGGGAGAGAGAAAAGATGGAGAGAGGGTGAGAGGGGAGGGAGAGATTGAGAGTAGAGAGAGAGGGGGAGAGAGAGAGGGAGAAAGAGCGGTAGGGAGAGAGAGAGGAAAGAGAGAGGGAGAGGGAGAGGTGAGAGAGGGAAGGGGAGAGGAGAGAGAGATAGAGAGAGGGGCAGAGGAGAGAGAGGGTGAGGAAAAGGGTGGAGAGAGAGGGAAGGGGAAAGGAGAGAGGAGGGAGAGAGAGAGGATAGAGAGAGGCAGAGAGAGAGGGAGCAAGAGCAGTAGGGAGCGAGAGGGGAGAGAGATAGGGAGAGAGAGATGGGGAGAGGAGAGAGGGAGAGGGGGAGGGAGAGGGAAAGGAGAGGGGGAGACTGAGAGAGAGAGAGGAATGGGTGAGGGAGGAGAGAGGGGGAGAGAGAGGAGAGAGGGAGAGAGGGAGTGAGGGAGAAAGAGGGGGAGAGGAGAGAGAGGGAGAGAGAGAGGGAGGGGGGGAGAGGGAAAGGGAGAGGAGGGAAAGAGAGAGGGGGAGAGAGGGAGGTAGAGAGAGGGAGAGATAACGAGGGGGAGAGAGAGGGAGAGCAGGAGAGAGGGAGGAGAGATGGTGAGAAAGGGAGAGAGGGAGAGAGGAGAGAGGGGGAGGGAGAGAGGGAGTGAGGGAGAGAGGGAGAGAGGGGGATGGGAGAGGGAGGGAGAGAGGGGGATAAAGAGAGAGAGGGGAGAGAGAGGGAGAGCACGAGGGGGAAGAAAGAGAGAGAGAGAGCGAGAGTGAGGGAGAGGAGAGAGAGGGAGATGGAGAGAGAGAGAGGAGAGAGGGAGGGAGAGAGGGAGACAGAGGGAAGGGGAGAGGAGGGAGAGAGGGAAGAGAGGAGCAAGAGGGAGAGAGAGAGGAGAGAGGCAGCGGGGAGAAAGAGAGAGAGAGGGGGAGAGAGATGGGGAGAAAGAGAGAGAGGGAGAGGAGAGATGGTGAGAGAGGGATAGAGGGAGGCAGTGAGTGAGAGAGGGAGACAGGGAGTGTGAGGGAGGGAGAGAGAGGGAGGGAGAGAGGGGGAGAGAGGGAGAGAGGGAGGAGGGAAGGTAGTGATAAAAGATAAGAAAGAAGGAGGCTGGAGATGGAGAGTGCAGAGACAGAGAAGATGAGGAAGTGGTAGAGGTAGGGAAGGAGAGGATTAGTGTGCTTACCCTCTGATGAGCAGACCCGGCAGGTACAGAGACGTGACAGCGTTGCAATGATGATCAGCGTTCCAGGGAGAAACAGAAAGTCAGAATTCAAATGATTAAAGAGCAAAAACACCCCTTTGTAGACAACAGCACAGGGAATTGGACAAGGGTGATTATCGTGAATCCTTTGTTAACACTTTGTACCTTGCCCCAAATAAAAACCCCAAATTCACTGTAAAATACTTGTAAAACACACAAGGGAAAGCAATGAAGAAAATCAGGACCCCACTGTTTTACAGAGCAATAATGCAGCTTCCGGCACCAGTGCCACAGTGAGACACACTGCACGGGCAGGGGACATGTTCCCAGTTCCACAATGGGACACACTGCACGGGCAGGGGACATGTTCCCAGTGCCACAGTGAGACACACTGCACGGGCAGGGGACATGTTCCCAGTGCCACAGTGAGACACACTGCACGGGCAGGGGACATGTTCCCAGTTCCACAATGGGACACACTGCACGGGCAGGGGACATGTTCCCAGTGCCACAGTGAGACACACTGCACGGGCAGGGGACATGTTCCCAGTTCCACAATGGGACACACTGCACGGGCAGGGGACATGTTCCCAGTGCCACAGTGAGACACACTGCACGGGCAGGGGACATGTTCCCAGTTCCACAGTGGGACACACTGCACGGGCAGGGGACATGTTCCCAGTGCCACAGTGGGACACACTGCACGGGCAGGGGACATGTTCCCAGTGCCACAGTGGGACACACTGCACGGGCAGGGGACATGTTCCCAGTGCCACAGTGGGACACACTGCACGGGCAGGGGACATGTTCCCAGTGCCACAGTGGGACACACTGCACGGGCAGGGGACATGTTCCCAGTGCCACAGTGGGACACACTGCACGGGCAGGGGACATGTTCCCAGTGCCACAGTGGGACACACTGCACGGGCAGGGGACATGTTCCCAGTTCCACAGTGAGACACACTGCACGGGCAGGGGACATGTTCCCAGTGCCACAGTGGGACACACTGCACGGGCAGGGGACATGTTCCCAGTTCCACAGTGGGACACACTGCACGGGCAGGGGACATGTTCCCAGTGCCACAGTGGGACACACTGCACGGGCAGGGGACATGTTCCCAGTTCCACAGTGAGACACACACACACACCCTGGCCTCACTGTTGGTATACTAGTGGTTTAAAGCCCTATGGCAGCAAAGTGAGGTGAACATTAAACAGCTAGGAGTGTGGGGTCAGGAAGGAGAGGTAAACCTCGATCCCAGAATCCCCTGCAAGGGAGATAGAGCCAGGAAGAAAATGCTATAGTTAACATAGGTAATTTCTAAGGTAAGGACATGTTTGGCACAGCTTTTGGGCCGACGGGCCTGTATTGTGCTGTAGGTTTTCTACGCTTCTCAGAGCCATCCCCTTCTCACACCAGCTCCCTCTGATCCATCCACAGGAATGCAGGAGTTCTGCTTGTTCATCAAGAGTAGCCCCCCCAGCAACCCCCCAAGAGGTTCGGTCAGGATATCTCCCACTTACCTCTTCTTCAGGAGTGCGCTGAAGTCCAGCTCCCCAGCTTCCTTCCCCACATCGGTGCTACTGCAGGGAGAGATCAGGAAGTTAAAGGTCAGGGTGCAGCTCCGCTCATCCCCTGAGCCTCCGATGGTCAGTCAGCAGTGATCCCTGACCCCTGGCACCACTCTGTCTCACAGGGTTCACCCTGCTGAATCCTTCACCCATACTTGTGTAGCCTAACACATCTGGCAGTTGTGCCTGAAATTCATGGCCCCTGTCAGTCTTCAACATCTACGTGCAAAGCTCCTGCAGTGTCCCAGGTGAAAGCTCCCTTTTTGCTGTTCTACCACACATCCCCAGGACATGAATTAGATACCAAGGGAAACTCTCTCTAGTACAGTGTCCCAAACAGCCCAGGTCAGGACAGCACGAATCAGACACAGTGGGGTACTCCCTCGACACTGCCCCTGAAAGTGCATGGTGGGACACTGCACATAAATACGGTCATTGTTCATGGTATCTCATCTTCAAAATATCTCCTTCATGATAGCAAGCTCCAGAAGTGTCTATTCTATGTACAACGACTGCCATACTCTACATTTGGAGCTTGGCTTGAAGGTGCTTGTCTGCCTCAGGCTAAATTGAGAGACATCCTCCTTGTCCACTTCCCCTTCCCATCACTGTGACTTAAAAGTACGATCTCCTTCTGAACAGCTGCCATTTCTGATCAACCCCTGACCCTAACTCTTGTTTCTCTGTCCAGATGTCACTTGATGCTCTCCCCACCGCCTGCTCTTTACGCGGTTCCCAGTGCTGGTCACGGCTGTGTGGACTTGGCTCACTGTTCTGTGCTCCAGGCTCCTGATTTCTGTTGCTGAAGTGTTAATCCCTGACAGTGGAGTCAGCACAAGGTACAGTTGTTGGTGTTAATGAGTCAGCAGTGCTAAATAAAACAGGCCAGGGGTCTCTACTGGATGAATGACATTTACTACCCACTGAGGAGGGAGAGAGAGGGCTGGGTGAAGGGGAAGAAGAACATAGGGAAGGCAGGAGAGGAGGAGGAGGGGTAAAGATGAGTAAAGAGGGAGGTGGAGAAGAGGAGATGAGAAAGGGGAGGAGAATGGGAAGGGGAGAAGGGAGAATGGAAGAGAGAGGAGGAGAGGAGAATGGGAAGGGAAGGATGAGTGGGGGGATGGTACAGAGGAAGGAGTTGTTTCACTTCAAACATCTGGCTGTTGGTTGAGGTGGTCCTTGCTCCGAGGCATTAGTAGTGAACCAACCGAGCAGGCTCACCGCAGTACATCACTCCTGGACTGGTGGAGAGTTGTGAGGACCTGCTGCTACATGGTCTGTATACCCTGTCCCTCCTGGGGCAGCTTGTGCTCCTCCACTGGCAACGATGCTTGGACACCAAGCTAGTTTCTCTGAAGGGGCAGATCTGTGGAGGGGTGTAGGATGGGACGGGAGGGTGGTAGGGTGGGAGGCAATGAGGATCAGAAGAAGGGGGAAAGGAGGAAGCAGGGATGGAAGGAGAAGTGAGGAAGGAAGGAGGGGAAGACAGGAGCGAGGGAAGGGAAGGAGTAGAGGGGAATGAGAGGGGATGGCAATGACTGAACAGTGGAGTATTAGCATGGATTATAATCCCAGAGGAAATGGAGTAGGGCTGTAGTGGGGGGCAGGAAATAGGGTGGAGAGGGGATAGAGAGAGTGGGGTGGAGGGCATAATGATGACAGGGAGGGGAGATTAGAAAAAGGAGGAAGGGAACTTTTCTTAATGAAGGGTAGGAGGTGAAGAATTGCTAGGAGTGAGGGAGGCATGTACCAAGTGCACATTAGTGACTACAGTGAGCACTCCAGCACGCCCCAGAATCCAGCCTGTCCCAGAGCTCTGAGAGGTGGGAAGATTCTGGGATCCCTGTTTGAGCAGGTCAGAGCCCCAGCTTCTTAGGGGCTGCAGTCATGGTCTCCTTCGCACTGCACCCTGCTGGGGGTATGCTTCCCCTTTAAGGGTGAAGGGCATGGAAGCAGAGGCTCTGAGCTCCACTGCAAACAGTACTACCTGCTGCTGGTCCGCCTCCACCGCTGGGCTCCCAGTGACGACAGGCTCCTAAATGTGGTTTGAAGCACAGGTTAAATACGGCTCCAGGTGGCCAATGAACACCAGGATTGAACCTGGGAGTGGGAATTGAGGGCTGGTGGGGGGAGTGCACTGTTGAATTAGGGTCTAAATTACTATTTAAATCAACTTTGTCCGTAAGTTCTCAGTAAATTTTCAGATCTGCAGAATAGTTGGTTCTGTACCTCTGAAATTTCTTTGTGAGTTTGTGTACTTCTTTCTGAGATGCCAGGGGAGTGTAAATCAAGATTATCCATGTTGTCTGACAAACTGTTCATATCATAATCTATCTCACTTGAATTCATTAAAACATTAGTGTGAAGAGGGAACATGCAACCTACAGTATTTTGTTCTTCTCTTCTTGTCTTCACCTTCTCTATCCCACTCTCTCTTTCACCCTCACACTCTCACTCTCCCTCTCACTCCCACTCTCACTCATTCTCTTACTTTCTCACATTCTCTCTCACTCCCACTCTCTAACTCTCTGATTCACTCTCTCTCACTTCCTCACTTTCTCTTTCACTCATTCACCCTTTACTCTCACTCGCTAACACTCACTCTCACTCTCTCTGTCTCACTTTCTCTCACTCACATTCTCACATGCTCTACCTGTCTCACTCACTCTCACTGTCACTCTATCACTCTCACACACTCTCTCACTCTCATTCTCTCTCAGTCTCTCCCACACACACTCTCACTCTCTCTCAACTCTCACTCATATTCTCTCTCACTCTCTGTCACACTTCCTCTCACCCATTCTCACTCTCTCCCACTCCCACTTTCACTCTTTCTCTCTCACTCTCATTCTTTCTTTCACTTTCACTCTCTCTTTCTCTCAGTTTCACTCACTCTCTCACTTCTCTTTCACTCTCACGCATTCTCTCCGTCTCACTTTCTCACTATCTCTCTTTCTGTCACTATTCTTCTTTCTCTCTTTCACTCACACTTCCTTTCTCACTCTATCTCACTCACAGTCACGCACTCTCACTCATGTACTCTCTCACTTTCTCATTCTCTCACACATTCTCACTTTGTTTTATTTCTCTTGCTGCTAATTGGAGCAGGCTGACCCTGTCTGATCTGTACTAGATAAACATCTAATAAAGTAGCTGTCCCCATAACAATGGTGCCTCATTCTTCACTTCCCAAGGACCTTTGCATTCCCTCTATCATCTCCCGATCCAATTGTGTGCCTCACCTGTTCAGCCCCTGGATCATAGAGCAGGTCAGTGACAAACCAAAGAGTGAGTAAACTGGAGTAAAGTGGTTGTGGGCAGCACAACTGGATAAACTGAACACTCACAAAAAATGCTGGAGTCTAGCAGGTTACGCAGCAAAAACAGAGCGAAGGAAAGGACCAGTCGACATTTTAGACCAAGACCCTTCATCAGGACTGCCCGAAATGTCGACTTTTCATTTCCCTCCATAAATGCTGCCCTGACCTACTAAGTTTCTCTAGTGTTTTATTTTTGTGGGTTGCTCCAATTTCCAGCTTCTTGAAATCATGAGAGAGTGCAAAGAAATGTACTTTGGAAATTTCCATTGAAAGACTGCAGAGAAAATTTACAAGGATGTCGTCCGGTCTTGAGGACCTGAGTCATAGGGAAAGGTCACATAGGTTTAGCGTTTATTCCCAGGAGCATGGGAGAATGAGGGGAGATTTTACAGAGGTATACAGAATTATAAGGGTATAGACAGGGCAAATGCATGCAGACATTTTCCCTTCAGGTTGAGTGACCCTAGAAGTAGAAGTTATAGGTTTAGGGTGAAAGGTAAAATATTTAAGGTGAATCTGAGAGGAACCTCTTCACTCAAAGGGTGGTGCAAATGAGAACAAGCTGCCAGTGAAAGTGATGGATACAGGTTTAATTGTAACATTTCAGAAAGGTCTGAATAAGTAACTAATAGGAAGGGTATGGAGGGCTGTAGTGTAGGTGGGTAGATGGGATCAGGCAGGAGATTGGGTTGGTGAGGACTAGATGGGTTGAAGAGCCTGTTTCTGTGCTCTGTGGCTGTATCTCGCTTGCAAGTCTGAGCAACCTACAGGCGTGTGGAGAAGGGCAGAAATGGAGAAAGGGAATGAGTAGACCATCGTGTGGATGGACAGGTGACTACCAGCCTGTGGGAGGGATAGGCAGAACCTCCACATGCAGTGGAGCTTGAGAACCCATGTCAACTCTGCACAATGCGAAAGGGTCAGACTGACGGACATCCCAGAGATAAGAGACTGACCGCAAGTGACCGTCAGTCAGTCAGTTGGCAGTGACCGGTGCTCTCCCACTGTACGACCCCCTGCTTCATTAAATCCCCTCTCACAACTCAGATTAACGAGAGCATCACTTACGTGCGTCTGAATTGAGATAGAATGTCTAACTCCTCTTGCATCGGTGCTTCTGGGAATAGAACAAGCCAAAGTAAATTTTTACAGGCAACAGGTATGAACCTGCAATCTCTGCACATTGCACCCCACCTCCCAGGCTCATGCCTTGCCTTCCACTCCCCAGCCCACTAGTCCAAGAGGACTGGGCAGCCGCCTTACAGTTTCAGTGACCCAGGTTTGGTCACGCTGAACAATGGACAGCACGCTAACTGGTTTATCAGCAGCTGGTATGGAGGTTCCAGTGTACAGGATCACATGTGGCTGAAGGTTTGTATACTCTGCCAGCTCCATCATGGCACAACCCATCTTCAGGAGCTGGTGCCTCAAGAATTCAGCATCCATCATGAAGGACTCTCACTGCCAGGGACAAGCCCTCTTCTTGTTACTACCACTTGGGAGCTACACTCAACAATTCAGGAGCAGTTTCTACCCCTCCACCATCAACACAACCTCATTGTTCCCCCCCCCCTTTTAGAAATATTTATTTAGTTTTGCAAATTGCAATAATTTTGTCCTTGTACTGTACTGTACTCCTGCTGCAAGGCAACACATTTCATGTTTTCTACGTCAGTGACAATAAACCTGATTTCCAGTGTTGTCCATGTGGAGTTTTACATGTTCTCCATGTAAGGATTATGTCCCAGGTGCTGCAATTTCCTCCCAAATCCCAAATGTGGGTTGATATGTGAACTGGTCTGTCTCTAAATTTGCCCTTAGTGTGTAAGTGAACCAGGGAGAGCTGTTGGGAATGTGGGGATTATCATTTCTCTCTCTACAGTCTCTCCCGATTGCTGCATGAGGATACCCAGTAGTTTGTGATCACTGTCATTCCAGCCAGACACCTCTTATGAACTAGCCTGGCTGAGATATTTATTGGTTTATTCTTTTGTGATTGTCACATAGAGCTTGTCTTTGTACTGGTCCTGTGGACTGTGATGATCTCAGCCTGAAGACACTGTTGCAGAAGTGTGTGGGGGGGGGGGGGGGGATGAAAAAGGCCAGTAGCCTCCAGGGACAGCTTACTTGCCCTCACCTTGCACATTCAGCTCGAAGCTGCAGCAATCAAACTTGTCCTTGTCATTGATCTCGCACCGGTACCCTCCTGCATCGCTGGGCTTTGCCTGCATGATGTGCATCTCAAAGGTGTAAACCTGTGGTGGGGGAGTGAGAGAAGGGGTGAACAGCACAGGAACCACACAAGGACGGGACAGGTTCATCACTGAACCTGTGGCCTAGGGGCTCACATTAAAGGGCTGGACAGCCCTGGGCTGACAGCTCCCTGCCAGTCACCCAGCTGGGCAAGAAAGAGACTAGGAGACAGAATTATCTGTCACCAGTGGTGTAAGGTGAGGGAGAACCTTCACCATCCATCGAAGCTCATGACTGGAGGTGGGGGGGTCACCATTGCTAACGGATGAAGGGATGTATTCACCGTGGGAGGGTGACAGAACTACCGTGGCGTATAACAACCTGGGTGAAAGACAAGAGCACAGGGAATAGTTACTATATTCCACTGATTGGGGAAGGACTATCTGTTCACTGGTAACCAGGAAGAAGGAGATGCTGCTCACCGTGGCCGGGGCAGGTGTTAATATTCGCCAGTGACTGAAGAAGGTGTTCACCAGAGATCGGGGTGAGAATGTGTTACTGTTCACCAGAGTCTGGGGTGGGGGAGGTGTTACCGTTCAACGTAGTCTCGGGTGGGGACGTGTTACTGTTTACCAGAGTCTGGGGTGGGGGAGGTGTTACTGTTCACCAGAATCTGGGGTGGGGACGTGTTACTGGGGTGGAGGAGGTGTTACTGTTTACCAGAGTCTGGGGTGGGGACGTGTTACTGGGGTGGGGGAGGTGTTACTGTTTACCAGAGTCTGGGGTGGGGACGTGTTACTGTTCACCAGAGTCTGGGGTGGGGGAGGTGTTACTGTTCACCAGAGTCTGGGGTGGGGACGTGTTACTGGGGTGGGGGAGGTGTTACTGTTCACCAGAGTCTGGGGTGGGGACGTGTTACTGGGGTGGAGGAGGTGTTACTGTTCACCAGAGTCTCGGGTGGGGACGTGTTACTGGGGTGGGGGAGGTGTTACTGTTCACCAGAGTCTCGGGTGGGGACGTGTTACTGGGGTGGGGGAGGTGTTACTGTTCACCAGAGTCTCGGGTGGGGACGTGTTACTGGGGTGGGGGAGGTGTTACTGTTCACCAGAGTCTGGGGTGGGGACGTGTTACTGGGGTGGGGGAGGTGTTACTGTTCACCAGAGTCTGGGGTGGGGACGTGTTACTGGGGTGGAGGAGGTGTTACTGTTCACCAGAGTCTCGGGTGGGGACGTGTTACTGGGGTGGGGGAGGTGTTACTGTTCACCAGAGTCTCGGGTGGGGACGTGTTACTGGGGTGGGGGAGGTGTTACTGTTCACCAGAATCTGGGGTGGGGACGTGTTACTGGGGTGGGGGAGGTGTTACTGTTCACCAGAATCTGGGGTGGGGGAGGTGTTACTGTTTACCAGAGTCTGGGGTGGGGGAGGTGTTACTGTTCACCAGAATCTGGGGTGGGGGAGGTGTTACTGTCCACCATAGTCTCGGGTGGGGAGGTGTTACTGTTTACCAGAGTCTGGGGTGGGGACGTGTTACTGGGGTGGGGGAGGTGTTACTGTTTACCAGAGTCTGGGGTGGGGGAGGTGTTACTGTTCACCAGAGTCTGGGGTGGGGACGTGTTACTGGGGTGGGGGAGGTGTTACTGTTCACCAGAGTCTGGGGTGGGGGAGGTGTTACTGTTTACCAGAGTCTGGGGTGGGGGAGGTGTTACTGTTCACCAGAGTCTGGAGTGGAGACGTGTTACTGGGGTGGGGGAGGTGTTTCTGTTCACCAGAGTCTGGGGTGGGGACGTGTTACTGGGGTGGGGACGTGTTACTGTTCACCAGAGTCTGGGGTGGGGGAGGTGTTACTGTTCACCAGAGTCTGGGGTGGGGACGTGTTACTGGGGTGGAGGAGGTGTTACTGTTCACCAGAGTCTGGGGTGGGGGAGGTGTTACTGGGGTGGAGGAGGTGTTACTGTTCACCAGAGTCTGGGGTGGGGACGTGTTACAGTTCACCAGAGTCTGGGGTGGGGGAGGTGTTACTGTTCACCAGAGTCTGGGGTGGGGACGTGTTACTGGGGTGGGGGAGGTGTTACTGTTCACCAGAGTCTGGGGTGGGGACGTGTTACTGGGGTGGAGGAGGTGTTACTGTTCACCACTGGGGTGGGGACGTGTTACTGGGGTGGAGGAGGTGTTACTGTTCACCAGAGTCTGGGGTGGGGACGTGTTACTGGGGTGGGGGAGGTGTTACTGTTCACCAGAGTCTGGGGTGGGGACGTGTTACTGGGGTGGGGGAGGTGTTACTGTTCACCAGAGTCTGGGGTGGGGACGTGTTACTGGGGTGGAGGAGGTGTTACTGTTCACCAGAGTCTGGGGTGGAGACGTGTTACTGGGGTGGGGGAGGTGTTACTGTTCACCAGAGTCTGGGGTGGGGACGTGTTACAGGGGTGGGGGAGGTGTTACTGTTCACCAGAGTCTGGGGTGGGGACGTGTTACAGTTCACCAGAGTCTGGGGTGGGGACGTGTTACTGGGGTGGAGGAGGTGTTACTGTTCACCAGAGTCTGGGGTGGGGACGTGTTACAGTTCACCAGAGTCTGGGGTGGGGACATGTTACAGTTCACCAGAGTCTCGGGTGGGGACATGTTACTGTTCACCAGAGTCTCGGGTGGGGACGTGTTACAGTTCACCAGAGTCTGGGGTGGGGGAGGTGTTACTGTTCACCAGAATCTGGGGTGGGGGACGTGTTACTGTTCACCAGAGTCTGGGGTGGAGACGTGTTACTGGGGTGGGGGAGGTGTTTCTGTTCACCAGAGTCTGGGGTGGGGACGTGTTACCGTTCACCAGAGTCTGGGGTGGGGACGTGTTACTGGGGTGGGGACGTGTTACTGTTCACCAGAGTCTGGGGTGGGGGAGGTGTTACTGTTCACCAGAGTCTGGGGTGGGGACGTGTTACTGGGGTGGAGGAGGTGTTACTGTTCACCAGAGTCTGGGGTGGGGGAGGTGTTACTGGGGTGGAGGAGGTGTTACTGTTCTCCAGAGTCTGGGGTGGGGACGTGTTACAGTTCACCAGAGTCTGGGGTGGGGTAGGTGTTACTGTTCACCAGAGTCTGGGGTGGGGACGTGTTACTGGGGTGGAGGAGGTGTTACTGTTCACCAGAGTCTGGGGTGGGGACGTGTTACTGTTCACCAGAGTCTGGGGTGGGGGAGGTGTTACTGTTCACCAGAGTCTCGGGTGGGGACGTGTTACTGGGGTGGGGGTGGTGTTACTGTTCACCAGAGTCTGGGGTGGGGACGTGTTACTGGGGTGGAGGAGGTGTTACTGTTCACCAGAGTCTGGGGTGGGGACGTGTTACAGTTCACCAGAGTCTGGGGTGGGGGAGGTGTTACTGTTCACCAGAGTCTCGGGTGGGAACGTGTTACTGTTCACCAGAGTCTGGGGTGGAGACGTGTTTCTGTTCACCAGAGTCTGGGGTGGGGACGTGTTACTGGGGTGAAGGAGGTGTTACTGTTCACCAGAGTCTGGGGTGGGGGAGGTGTTACTGTTCACCAGAGTCTGGGGTGGGGACGTGTTACTGGGGTGGGGGAGGTGTTACTGTTCACCAGAGTCTGGGGTGGGGGAGGTGTTACTGTTCACCAGAGTCTGGGGTGGGGACGTGTTACTGTTCACCAGAGTCTGTGGTGGGGGAGGTGTTACTGTTCACCAGAGTCTCGGGTGGGGACGTGTTACTGTTCACCAGAGTCTGTGGTGGGGGAGGTGTTACTGTTCACCAGAGTCTCGGGTGGGGACGTGTTACTGTTCACCAGAGTCTGTGGTGGGGGAGGTGTTACTGTTCACCAGAGTCTGGGGTGGAGACATGTTACCATTCACCATAGTCTCGGGTGGGGACGTGTTACTGGGGTGGGGGAGGTGTTACTGTTCACCAGAATCTCGGGTGGGGACGTGTTACTGTTCACCAGAGTCTGGGGTGGGGGAGGTGTTACTGTTCACCAGAGTCTGGGGTGGGGACGTGTTACTGGGGTGGGGGAGGTGTTACTGTTCACCAGAGTCTGGGGTGGGGGAGGTGTTACTGTTCACCAGAGTCTCGGGTGGGGACGTGTTACTGTTCACCAGAGTCTGGGGTGGAGATGTGTTTCTGTTCACCAGAGTCTGGGGTGGGGACATGTTACTGTTCACCAGAGACCGGGGTGGGACGTGTTACTGTTCACCAGAGTCTGGGGTGGAGACGTGTTACTTGGGTGGGGGTGGTGTTACTGGGTTGTGGGGTGTTGCTGTTCACCAGTGACTAGCGTGGGGGATGTTACTGGGGTGGGGACGTGTAACTGTTCACCAGAGACAGGGATGAGAACATGTTACTGTTCACCAGTCAGGGGTTGAGACGTGTTACTGTTCACCAGAGTCTGCAGTGAGAATGTGTTACTGTTCACCAGAGTCTGGGGTGGGGACGTGTTACTGGGGTGGGGGAGGTGTTACTGTTCACCAGAGTCTGGGGTGGAGACGTGTTAATGTTCACCAGAGTCTGGCGTGGAGATGTGTTACTCTTCACCAGTGACTAGCGTGGGGGGAGTGTTACTGGGGTGGGGTTGTTACTGGGGTGAGGGGTTTTACTGTTCACCAGTGACTAGCGTGGGGGGAGTGTTACTTGGGTGGGGGTGTTGCTCGGGTGGGGTAAGTGTTACTGGGGTGGGGGATATTACTGGGGTGAAGGGTGTTACTATTCACCAGTAACTAGCGTGGGGGGAGTGTTACTGGGGTGGGGGGGCTTTACTGGGGTGGGTAAGTGTTACTGTGGTGGGGGAAGTGTTACCATTCATCAGTGTCCAGGGTGGGGGAAGTATTACTGGGGTGGGGGATGTGTTACCATTCACCAGTGTCCAGGGTGGGGGAAGTATTACTGGGGTGGGGGATGTGTTACCATTCACCAGTGTCCAGGGGAGAAGATGTCATTGTCCACAGAGCCTGGGTGGTGTTATTGTTGACTAGTTGGGGAGAGGGAAGCTGTTTCAGTCTTGCTTTGATCATGGAGGAGCTGTTTTATACCTTGCTATTGCGATCGTATGATTCCTTCAGCTGCAGGTGGGCTCCAGTTTTGCTGGCGAGGTCCATCCACTTGCCTTTGAACCATTTGATGGTGGGTTTCTTTAAGATGTTGGTGCCTATCACCCTGGTGACAAAGGTAATGTCCGAACCTGAGCAACAGGAACAGCACAAGACTTATCAGTGACAGTCATGGTCCTGCCCCTACTGCCTGCACTGGATGTGACCTAACCAGGCAGTGAGTGTGGGAGCAGGAGGTTAAATCTGTCTCTGGAATGAAAGTCGTAATTCCTTACCAACTGTCACTGTTCCGGACTGTGGCTTCTCTACAAACAGGCTGTCGGCTGCTGCCAGGTTTAACCTGTCATTCCCAGTTTCCTGGGCCACAGGAGTCAGATTCTGCTCCATTCTATTTTCCTGTGAGTCCTCTACCACACTCTGAGCTTCTGGAACTTTCTCTCCTCTTAGATCCCCTGATGCTGCCTCGCCACTGGCCTTCTGCTCGCAGGATCCTCCAGGAATGGTCTCTGCAGAGGAATGGAAGAGTTGAGAGTCCCTTCCACTGGGGTCTCTCAGTTGGGGCAATCTCTTCTCTGCCAACTATCCAGGCACCAAGCAACCAGGAGCCTGGTAACCAGGTAACCAGGTGCCAGGTGACCTGGCAGAGAGTGCCTCCACATATTAACAAACAGTTTGATCGGTTTCCTGTGAAGAAGATATTTCCACAGCAGGAAGGTCATGGAGCTTGTGAGGTCATCACCTCCAAATTGTGGGATGTTGGGAGGAGTAGAAAACCTGGGGGTAGTTGTAAGGGGAAAGGATGTGGCTGGTAGAGGATAATACAGGGTCAAGGAGGAAAACGGCAGAGAAAAAACCATAAAATTGGAAGTTGTTGATGTTCAGAGGAACGTGGGTTTATTATAAAACAGCCTTCCCAACTTGTCCTAGTAGCTTTGTGAGTTCCACTCCAACTCAGGGGAAGGACAGCACCTGTCCTGAGGAAAGAGCAGCTCAAGAAGACCATTGTCAGAGGGCAGGGAAGCAGGTTGTTTGACACCTTCAGTCAGTGCCAGCCATCAGCAAGCAATTACTCCAACCCTAGATTGGTCTGGAGACCAATCCAGACTCTGGAGACACAAAGGACTGAAGATGATGTCAACCAGAGCAGCAAGCAAGAATCTGCAGAGGCAAAGGGATAGTCTATACTTTGGGTATACTATAGACCCTACATTAGAACTGTTCCCCATCAATTTCTCCTCACACTAAGACCACCTTTTCTTGTCAATCACCTACCAACCCGTATATTTAAGATGTGGAGGAAACCAGAGCACGGGAGGAAGCTCATGGGATAACGGAGAAGGTGCAAACATTAACCGAGGTCAGGACTGAACCCCATGTCACTGGAGCAATGAGACAGCAGCTTGACTGGCTAATATCATCGTAGCACAAAATCCTGACAAAAGGGGGGTCAGTGCAGTTACAGGGAACTGAAACTTCAAACCCACAAAGGGAGCAGTGAGATAAGGACCCCAGTTCTGGACCATGAGCTGGAATGTGTTCTTGAAAGGGCTGCTGAAAGCAGATTTAATAATAACTTCCAAAAGATTAACTAGTGGCTAAAGGAATGGGGACAACTTGGCGGGGAGTAGAGGGGAGGGAGAACAGGCAGCTGGAATGTGTGGCTGTTCTGGGAAGCAGTCCTTGACAAGGGGTTGATGATGAACAGCATGTGTCAGAATGCAGCCCAGTTGTGGGTTATTCATAGATCAAACAATGCCTGATAATAGCTCAGCCCTGTCATCGGGAGTTGGGGAGTGTGGTTGGTGGAGGGAGATGCAGATGGCCAGCTTACTCAATGACTCCGAGATTTCCTGTCCCACTTGCAATCATTACACAGAGGGGGGTGTGAAGATTAAAAGATGCAAGGAATTTCCAAGAGAGGCTGCAGCTGTCTGTTTAACTCCTAACGTGGGCCTGGACTGTCAGGTACCTGGGAGAGGGAAGCTTTGCCTCAAGATGTGAGGGTGGGAATCTGATCCGGCAGTCAGGTTATTTGCTGTGTGCCCACAAGATGGGACTCATGTTAATATGGCCTTGCCTTTTGAGGAGCAGTGAAGAGTGGAGAGGACAGCTATGGCATTCCAGGTCAGTGCCGGGACCATTGCCCTTTAGTCTGGGATGGCAGTATATCCAGGGAACTATTTCAATGTTGACAGGAGTGTGGGTTTTACCAATGATAAAGCAGGATGATGCCAGGCTGCTGGAATGGGAGGGGCTGAGGAGGCAGGGACATGAGTGGAAGGAAAGGGAGAATATCTTCAGCTTTAACCTGCAGTTCCACAACAGCTTGTTTTCCTCTCCAGCTCATGAACAAGCCCTAGGAAGCTCACCTGCTCCACTTGCCCTGAGGTGCTGGATAGATGAGGGCGTGCAGAGACCTCTTTGGTCTCTGATTCTCCACATCCCTTGGAGAGAGGCTGGGGAGGGCCTGACACCAGGGGTATCTCACTCCAAGGGCAGATTCCAGGGACCAGGGTGTGTGCCACAGGGTTTGTCTTCCTCACCAATGCTACATCTGAGAATTTTTTTGCAAACTTTTTTGGGAAATGCTTCTCTGTTATTCAGGGAATCTCCTTGTCGTCACGTTGACACGTTTACGGATTCTTTAACAGTGCGAAAGGTCCAAACAGTGACGAGTTCCGTGACTGACCCCATGCAGACAGGCTTGAGGGTCACCAGGGTTGAGATCGGGCAAGATGACGGGCCAGGGAGAGAGGAGGAACATCCTGCCCTTTCGCAGAGGTCACCTTCCGCCCCCCCCCCCCCACCACTTCCACACCACTGACCTGGCTCTGTCACCTTCAGCTCGAACTTGACCTTGGAGCTGCCTGCGATCACTGCGTAGATTTTAGCGTCGAGGCTGGAGACCCTGTGGATGGTCAGCGTATGCCTGTTCTCCTCCGCCGAGATGGTCCACCTGTCGCTGGCCACCAGGTCCACCCCATCCCGCTGCCACCTCACCTTGGATATCCCTTTCTCCGTCTCCGCCACGAAGGTGGCGTCGCTGCCCGCGTTCAGCACCATACTCCGGGGCTTCTTGATAAACGAGGAGGCTGTGGGTAGGGTGAGGAATTAGGGTTGTGGAAGGGGGAGATCGGCAGGAGACACCTCGAGAGCCTCGAGCGAGGAACCCCCGCTCCCCCCACAGCGTCCCAACCCGCCACACCGTATCCTACCACACAACTACACCCCCACCCACACCATACCCCACTCTACGCATATCATTTATCCGCCCACACCCCACCTCAAGCACACTTCACCCACACACTTGCATCTCGGCAACATCGACACCCTGCGCTCCCACCACTTCACCCGCACGCTGGGGCAGCACTGCCGGCTCCGGGGGCGAGTTCCCTCTTGCTACCGCTGCCCAATTAGTGGGAGTGGAGCGAACTCCCAGTTCCCCTACCTCCGCCCCACTCTCCAGGACCCCTCCCCGATCCCGGACACTCACTTTCCCAACACACACACACACACACACACACACACACACACACACACACACACACACACACACACACACACACACACACACCTTTTCTCCCAGGTTCTGGCATCCTGTGATCCTGTGCACACACACACACACACACACACCTTTTCTCCCAGGTTCTGGCATCCTGTGATCCTGTGCTTGTTCCCCCTTCGGGTCCTTGTGTCCCGATGTCCGGTGTCCTGGTGCCCAGCGAAAGGAGCTTGATTTCCCGATGTCTTGTTACTCCAGGATCCCGACGTCCAGATAGCTCTTAGCGCCCGGGGTCTGGTCTCCAACGCCCTGGTCTCTTGATGTCTCGCCCTCCTTTCGCGATCTCCGCGCACAATAACCTTGGGGGTCTCACTCACGGACATTTAAAGTGAAGACTACACACGTCACGGTATGTCAGCAAACCAGAGATAAGTTGCAGGCAGCATTAAGCGGAGAAACGAAAGAGACGGAAATAGTCACAGGGACGCGGGACAGAGATAAACCACAGATGTAGACAATTAAAGAGCAGGGGTAGGCAGAAGGAATCTTTTCGCACAGAAACAGGCTATTCGGCCCACTTTTAATGACCTGTTAATTCCTTTTAGCAGATTTGAGCCATGGACTTCTATGGAGACACAGGATTTAGGAGGGTGAATCCACAGATGGCATCTGGCCCAAATGGTGTATCTGGACAAATTCTGAAGATCGGTGCTAATCAACTGGCTGGAGTGTTTATGGACTTTTTCAACCTCTCGCTTCAGCAGATTGAAGTACAGGCAAGTTTCAATCATGCTGGTGCCCAAGAACAATGTGGTAACCTGCCTCAATGATTATCCTCCGGTAGCACTTACATCCACTGTGATGAAGTGCTTTGAAAGGTTTGAAAGGAAACATTTCAACTCCTGCAAGAGGAGTGACCTGGGTCTCCTCCAATTTGCCTATTGTCTCAACAGGTCAGCAGCACACTCCTTTTCATTGGCCCCTTACTCAGCTCTGGAACACCTGGGCAATGAAGATGCATGCATCAGGATGCTCTTCATTGAATATAGCTCAGCAGTCAACACTATCAGCCCCTCAAAGTCTTATGTCCAGGTTCAGAAATAGTTATTATCCTACTGGAACACTCACCTCAACTCTGAACTGAATCAACAAACTACAGGCTCAGAATCAGGTTTAATATCACCGGCATACATCATTATATTTTGTTGTCTTTGCAGCAGTAGTACAATGCAATACTTAAATTAAAAAAAAGGAAAATAAACTGTCAGCTCCATTAAGTGTGTGTGTGTGTGTATATATATATATATATAACATACAAGGTTATTGTATATATATATATATATATATATACACAAACGCTTGTATGTATACATGAGGAGGATGAGGCCTCCGTCAGTCAGGGTCAACCATGGATATAATGTCCCAGCTGTCTAGATATACAAGCCTGGGGAGTACAACATGGAGAGCAAGCTCCCCCCCACCCCATGCATCTGACAAACCCAAAGGAATTGGCAGAGACCTGATACAATTTTGTACCAGCAGCATTGCAGGAGTTGCCAGTCAGCATTGAACTCAATGTAGGACGGCCTCAGGGTCACCAGCTCCAGATTTTTCCCTCAGGGTTTTCTCCCAAAGCCTTCCCCATGAGTGGTTATAGCGGCAAGGCAGCAGAGGTTTGAGATCAGAGTTTTCCTTCCCTTAGATGAACTGACAACCACAGCAGATGAGCCCCATCTTCCCAAAGCAACTGGTTTTAAAGCGCTAGTAACCTGGCTTTGCCCCTTCTCCAGTCAGTAGATAAGTCACACGTGAAGGCCAGGAGCTGGACTTGTTGTCGTAGGGTATTTGAGATGCACACCATTGGGCGCATGTAACAGGTAATGGGAGCTTATCCTCATTACCACCCCCGGCTATAACAACCTAGAGGAACCAAGTTAGAGTAAATATGAGGAGCAAAAGTAGAAAAAATAGAAATAAAAAAGCAGAGAGGTAGTCGTGTTCATAGGTTTGATGTCCATTCAGAAATCTGATGGCTGTTCATGAATCATTGAGTGTGTTCGTACAGGCTCCTGCACCTCCTTCCTGACAGAAGCAATGGGAACAAGCATGACCTGAGTAATAGCGATCCTCAGTGATGGACAGCACCCGTTTGAGACATCGCTCATTCAAGATGTCCTGGATACACTAGATGCTAGTGCCCATGATGGAGCTGACTTAAGTTTACTACTCTCTGCAGCTTATTTCAATCTTGTGCAGAAGCACCCCCCCCCCCACTTCCCCCCTACAAGATGGTGATGCAGCCAGTTAGAATTCTCTCCATAGTACATCTGTAGAAATTTATGAGTGTTTTTGATTACATGCCATATCTCGGACTCCTAATGCAGTATAGCTGCTGTCATGTCTTTCTTGTAGCTGCATTGATACGTTGGGTCCAGGATAGATTCTCAGAGACATTGACACCCAGGAAGTTGACATTGTTCTCTCTTTCCACTTCTAATCCCTCTATGTGGACTGGTGAGTGTTCCCTCATCTTACCCTTTCTGATGTCCATGATCAGAATTGGTCTTAATGATTTTATGTGCAAGCTTGTTGCTGCAACACTATTCAGCTAGCATATATATGTTACTCCTGTATGTCCTCTCATCATCATCTCAAATTTTGCCAACAACAGTTTCCAGGACTCTATCTCATGTTCTCAGTATTGTTTATGTTTTTATTTGTATAATTTGCCTTCTTTTGCAAGTTGGTTGTTTGTCAGTATTTATGTACAGTTTTTATACATTCTATTGTGTTTCTTTATTTTCCTGTAAATGCCCGCGAGAAAATGAATCTCAAGGTTGTATATGGTAATATAAATGTATTTGGATAATAAATTTACTTTGACTTTCATGATTCATATGGTGGTCTAGGTACTTTGAATGGATTCTTATTGTCACATGCAACAAAAAGCTTGATACAGATCAGATCATTCATTACACAGTGCATTCAAGTAAAACAAGGTAAAACAATAAAACAAAGTGGAATAAAATGTCAAACAAGAGAAAATCTGCAGATGCTGGAAATCCAAGCAACACACAGAAAATGCTGGAGGAATTCAGCAGGCCAGACAGCATCTGTGCAAAAGAGTGCAGTCGATGATACCCTTTCGCAGGACTGGAGGGAAAAAAACTGAGGATCAGATTTAAAAGGTGTGGGGTGGTGATAGAGAAACACCAGGTAATAGGTGAAACCTGGATGCTCGGCGAAGAGGTCTCTCAATCTACATTAGGTCTCATCGATATACAGGAGGCCACACGGGAGCACCAAACACAGTAAATGACCACAACAGACTCACAGGTGTGGTGTTGACTCAACTGGAAGAACTGTTAAGGGCCCTGAAAGATAGTGAGGGAGGAGGTGTAGGGGCAGGTGTAGCACGTCCCGCTTGCAAGGTTAAGTGCCAGGAGGGAGATCAGTGGGGAGGGTCGAATGGACAAGAGTTGCAGTTCCCTGTGGAAAGCAGAAAGTGGGGTGAAGAGGTGCTTGGTGATGGGATCCTGTTGGAGACAGGGGTTCCAATGGCAGCCCATGAAGAATAAAATGTAACTGCTATAGAGAAAATGCAGTGCAGGGAGGCAACAAGGTGCAAGATCACACTGAGGTAGATAGTAGGGGAAAGATCACACTGAGGTAGAGCAGTTGTCTGTGACACAAGTTATTTGTAAACTGTTCTTTGGGTCACCACGAAGAAGCTCAGAATAGAGTGTGGCCAGATAAACATGGTCAATATCCTTAGGCATTGCATGGTTTTTCCTGCCAGAATACACTGTACAACTCTTCAGATCCTTTTTGATTGCCATTAGAGAGGTGAAAATCTTCCCTTTTCTCCCATGGTACAATAAAAGGTCCCCCTTGAGTCCCTCCATCAGAGAGATTTCCAAGAGAGACATCACTCAAGACAACGAGCCTCACTGAGCTATCTTTTCCAAGCTGTTAAAACTTCAAGACTACTTTTTCAGATTGAATTCTGTGCACTATCTTGTTTGCCTCAAGTAAAGTTTGTATTGTGGCATTTTTTTATGCTGGATGCCAAATTGCAGGCATCAAACATGATGTCAGGTCTGCTCTGCCTTGCCACCCATAGAATCTGACCCACCTTTGACCTGAGTTGCTCAGCTTCATCTTCACTGAGGGGTGCATCCCGCTGGCTGGCACATGAGGATTCCATGCTGAATGTCTGAAGATTCCTGATGTAGCTTTCTTGGTGCAGTTCCATCAACAGCAAGGTCGTCTATCCCTACAGAACAGAATCTGTCATGTTCCTCCCATCCAACCTGAAACCCTGACTTTAGCTGAAGGATGACAGTTGTGGCAAAGTTTTGTGATCCTCCCCATATGAAGACATCTACATGACAGGCAAGTATTCCAATCACATGACGTCTTGAATCTTGCTAGTAAACAACAACTGGATCCATTGGTGACATCCTTCCACCTGTTTTCAATGTTATTTCTTTGATATTTTTATACCAGTAGTGATTCATCTGCTAGACCACACACACATTCCTTGAGTTTCCACAATGTTCCTTCAGACGGGGTTTGATGTAACTGTCATGTGACCTGTAAGGATGCAGATTCCTGTGGAATGCAGTTGCCAATGTTTTTGACATATCTCTGTGAGAAGTACTGGAGAGACTCTGATGCACATGTTGGTGAGTCTTTTCAAAGTTTGTTTAAGTTCTGTTCCTCAAAACCTCCAACCATCAGGTGAGCTTTTAGTGTAATTCCTGTCAGAGTTTCTTTCGATGCACACCCATCTCGTTGACGCTGTGTTTTGGTCAATGTCTCCGACTTCCTCAAACACTCCATTATTTCTCTGTCAGAAACACACTGAGTCTCAGCAATTTGCAGAACGGTAAACTTTATTTTTCGAGTCTGCAGAGTCGGACCCAACCAGCTCCTGCTAGATTGAGTGCCGAATTACACTTTGCACAGTTTTTTTATACCCTAGTTGTTTACAATTTTGTGAGTTGCACCCATGTGAGGTGCAGACATTCTTCCTTAATCTCATTACAAAATTACAAATGTGACTACCCTTTGGCCCACTTATCAGCCTCAGCGCATTAACACCGTTATTGTTCAATCGTTAAGCATGTCTTCCCGTTACCTGTATCGCTTCTTTAATCAGCAAGCTATTGTTTCATCCTGATTTTGCAAATTGGTTTATACGTTGCCCTGCAAGTTGCTTTGCACGTTCTTTCTGTGTCAGCACATTCTAAATGGACTCCTTAAGAATCATTTCTCTCAATCCACCCTTTTTCTTTTTAGAATGTGCTATCAGTTGGGCTTTTGCCACGGGTTTACATAGGCTTCTTCCTCTAGCTCTATTTCCCTTTGTAGGAGTACCTGAACAGGATCAGCTGGGGCCCCTGGTTGCATGACTTGTCTTGCCACCCGAGCTACTAGCTCCCGCAAGCAGGGAATCAGACATGGTAGCAGAAGGAGGACCATCAATCCCCCTCCTATAACCCCTAAAGCGGTTCGCCACCAGCCTCCTTTCAACCATCCGTCCAGCCAGTCCCAATACCCCAGCGGCTTCCAGGTCTGTACCGGCACGTGGGCCAGTTTCCTTATTTTATCTGATATTTTTTGAACCACCTTTCCGTTGTCATCTATTTTTAAGCAGCAGTTAGTTAGATTAAACTTTCCACATACTCCTCCTTCAGCCGCAAGCAAATAATCTAATGCCAAGCGGTTCTGATAAATAGCAGTGCGCATCTGATTTTGTTGCTTAGCTAGTAGTTCCAGGGCCAATGCAGTCTGATTTGTAATTACTTCTACCACCGCCTGTAGTCTGATTATTCGGTTTAGCATGTATATGGGCGTCCTATATCCCCAAGACCCATCCTGAGCCCAGGTCGCTGGTCCATAATACTCAATAATCCGGGCGGGTGGCCAGCTATCTCCCCAGTCTCCAACCTGCAACTCTCGCCTACTTCTTCGTAGGGAATCAAATACCTTTACCCCCAATGCTTTGTCATCCTCCTCGGGCAACAGGAAGAATTCAGGCCGGATAATTCCCAGGAAACACACTCCCCCCCAGTTGGGCAACAGGCGTGTGTATGCCCTACCTCCGCAAATCCAAAACAATCCCTCTGGGGCAACACCCTGTCCTTTGTTCCAAACCTCGCTCACCCCAGGAATTCCGTGGTATGGGTCCGTTCCAGTACAATTCCATACTTCGGGGGTATTCCCGAGGGGCGTACAGTTTCCTTTTGGTTCTATGGTAATATACCATTTCGGTTCCTCTGGCCACCAGGTAATGTTTCCGCTCTGCTCTTTATACTTAATGCTCTGACAGGGGCTTTTTCCTACTTTTATTTTCCCGTCCCGCGCAACACATATTTGTCCTTCGGGGAGATTTGTTAGTTCCCACCCCTGCTTCCTCCTATCCTTAACCACCGTCCAGTTCCGCTGAATTAATTCCCATGTATTTAGGCTTTCACCCCGCCAAGGCCATTGTTCACTCATGTGTGGCCCTCCACAGACCCAACAGTTGCTAATATTTAGACTGCCTGCTATCCGAGTTGCCAGATCTATAAAGAGGTTTTCTTTTACGTCTGGTAGCGTAATCTCCCTTTCTATTTCTTGGTATATCGATGGGTCTGTGGAGACTGCAGCTTTTTGTCTGTGTTGAGTTTCCTCAGCTATTTTCTTTTTCTCATTCTGGATTATAGTTTCCTTAACTTTATCCACATAATCGTCTACCAATATCGAGGGAATATCCCACTGTCCTCCCTTGTTAATGCATAGCCATTTATCCTTGGGAGGACAAGTGGTAACACTCCCATATACCCCTAATCCTTGGCCCCCAAACCCCCACACATATCCCTTATTTCTTACTTGATAATATCGCCTTCCGTTTTCCAGGCATTCCTCCTTTTTGTTGTAGTCATAACATTTCTCGTTTACATGAGAGTGTGATACAAAGGACCCTGGAAAAACCGTCATGCCCACCCTTACCGTCGTCCTGCACTTATCACATCCCCCTTCAGCGCTTCTCAACAATAGCAGTATATACATTACAGTCCCAAAGTTCATTCTGTCCGTCTTTTGAGCTTTAGCACCATCGGGTCTCCTCCCTGGACGCAAGTCCATTCTGCACCTTCTTCGGGCTTTACGGGTCCCTTGATTCTCGCGGCGTGGGTCCACCCTTTTTCTTTTGTCCTTACTGCGGCTTCGGTGGTCAGTAGCACCTGGAATGGGCCTTCCCACTGTGGCTGTAACTTCTCTGGCTTCCAAGTCTTAATCAGGACCCAGTCACCGGGCTGAGTTCGGTGGAGTGCGAAGTCCAGAGGTGGGGTTTGTGCGAGTAACCCCTTCCTGCGCAATTCTGCAAAAGAACGAGACAGTGCCTGTAAATAGTCCCTTACAAAGACATCTCCCCCTTGCAGGGAAGGATAGCCCTCCACCTTGTTCCAATATGGAAGGCCAAACAACATTTCATAAGGGGATACTCCTATATCTTTTCGAGGAGCCGTGCGGATTCTTAGTAGGGCCAGGGGTAGACACTTGGTCCAGGGTAGCTTGGTTTCCATCATTAGTTTTGTCAATTGCGTCTTCAAAGTACTGTTCATCCTCTCAACTCTTCCTGAGCTCTGAGGGTGCCAGGGGGTGTGCAGCTTCCACTGGATTCCCAAGGCGTCACAGATTAACTGGTGTGTTTTTGAGGCAAAGTGTGTTCCCCTATCTGAATCAATAGACCCCATTATTCCATATCTCGGGACTATATTTTCTAATAGGATCCGTGCCACTGTAGGGGCGTCCGCTTTAGTGGTTGGGAATGCTTCCACCCACCTAGTGAAGTGATCCACAATTACTAACAGGTACTTCCATCTCTGAACTTGTGGTAGTTCCGTAAAGTCTATTTGGATCCGATGGAACGGTCGGACGGCTAGTGTTTGTCCCCCTTTATGGGTGGCACGCATCATTTTCTTGTTTACCTTTTGGCAGGTGTAACAGCCCCACACCTCCTGTTGAGCTAGTGTGAATATCCCTTTACAAACATAGTCCCTTAGGATAGTGTCGCACATAGCTTGCACTCCCCAATGGCTTTGTTGGTGTAGTTGTTGCAGTATATGACGAGTTACTTCCTTATTCAGTACTTGCCGTCCGTCGGGGGTCGTCCACTCGCCTTCTGATGTTTGTCGGGCTCCCAGCTGGCTCATAGCGTCTATTTCTACTTGGGTGAATACTGGTAGTTTGTTAAGCCCTTCCCTTATTGGTATCAGGGTTAGAAGTCGGACCGTTTTTTCCATTGCTGCCCGCTTGGCTTCTTCATCTGCGAGCCTGTTTCCTATTGCTTCCGGGGCTGTTCCTCGTTGATGTCCTGGAACGTGAACCACTGCAATTTCTTGTGGTAGTGTTAGAGCTTCCAGAGTCATGCTTATCATTTGTTCGTGAGCTAATTCCCTTCCCCTGGCTGTTATCAACCCCCGTTCTTTCCAAATCTTTCCGAAGGTGTGTACCACTCCATAGGCATACTTAGAATCGGTGTATATAGTGCCTATTTTGTTTCTTAACAGTTGCAGTCCTCTCTGCAAGGCATATAGTTCACAAGACTGGGCTGACCAATTACCTGGGAGCCGGCCGGACTCCACCGTCTCCCTAGTCCTCCCGTCTATAATAGCATATCCACTGTGTCGTACCCCATTGATGCATCTGGAGGAGCCGTCGATATATAGTTCCTCGCCTTCAATTAGGGGAACTTCTTGTAGATCTTCCCTACTTTTTGTCTGAAGGTCTGTTAGCTCCACGCAGTTATGCTCGGTTTCCTCCCCTGTTGATTCCCCGTATAAGAACTGTGCCTGGTTACAACTATTGTTCTTTTCAAAGCTTAAATCATCCCCGACCATCAGAATGGTTTCGTATTTCAGTATGCGAGAGTCCGTCAACCACCGCTGAGCTTTTTGGGCTAAGAGGGTGCTAACGGAGTGCGGGGTATACACCGTCATTCTTCCCCCAAAGGTTAATTTCCGTGCTTCTTCTACTAGTACGGCTGCTGCCGCTACGGCTTGTATGCACGTCGGCCATCCCCGGGATACCGGGTCTAACATTTTTGATAAAAAGGCCACAGGTTGCCGCTTTCCTCCTTTTTCTTGGGTTAGTACTCCTAACGCAGTTCCTTCATTGTTTGTTGCATACAGCTGAAAGGGCTTTTCCAGTGCTGGCAGTGTTAATACCGGGGCCCGAATTAGTTGCCCTTTTATTTTCCTGAACTTCTGTTCTTCTTCTTCGGTCCAGCTGATTATTCCCCGGTCTTCCTTTGCCAATTTGTCGTACATAAACTTCACCAGGGAGGTATAATTCTCTATCCAAATCCGGCAATAGCCCACTAAGCCCAGAAATTGTCTTATTTCCTTCTTTGTCCTGGGAAGCGGTATTTTAGTTATTCCCGCTATTCTTTCTGGGGTTATTTGGCGGTGCCCTTTACTGACTCTGTGTCCGAGATATGTTATTTCCTTCTCGACAAATTGCAGTTTCTTCTTGGACACCCGCAATCCTTTTTCTCCTAGGTAATTCAGGAGTCTTATAGTATCGTCTCGCACTACCTCCTCTGCTGGTCCCGATAGTAGTAGGTCATCGACATACTGTAATAGTTGGTTCTTTTCGGTACAATGGAATCCAGCCAATACTTGCTCCAGTACCTGTTCGAATAGGTTTGGGGACTCCGTGAACCCTTGGGGCAAGACGGTCCACCGGAGTTGCTTCTTCCGCCCAGTGAATGGATTTTCCCATTCAAATGCGAACATATCTCGGCTACCTTCCTCCAACGGGCAACTCCAAAAGGCATCTTTTAGATCTATCACACTGAACCATTCATGTTCAGGAGGTATTTTGCTCATTAATGTATAGGGGTTAGGCACTACCGGGTATCGTGTTTGGACTACCGCATTTAAGCCTCTCAGATCTTGAACCATTCGATACGTGCCGTCGGGCTTTCGGACCGGTAGGATGGGGGTATTAAAGGGTGACATACATTCTTCCAGGAGTCCATCTGATACTAATGTCTCAATTACAGGTTGTAATCCCCTCCTCCCTTCCATGGCAATGGGATATTGCCGTCTTCTCACCGGGCGGCTGTTTGGCAACAGGGTGATTTTCAGTGGGGTGATGTCCAGGCCGCCCCGATTACCTTCTTGATACCAGACACTGGCCTTTATTTCCTGATCATCCTTTTCAGTCATTACGAACAGTTTCACCTGAATTTCACCTTGATATGGCACCGTCCCGATCCCTAGCAGTGCCTGCAAATCTCTTCCCAATAAGTTGAATCCGGCTGACGGAAGTAATAACACATCCTGGATACCTTCCCGGTCGTCGCATTTTATCTGTACATCTTCTATTATTGGGACCTGCATAGTTTTTCCTCCTATTCCGGAAACCCCAATGGTTTTGGTCCCAATCTTGGTTCCCGGAGGGGCTTGGATTATACTAGTTCTTTCAGTTCCTGAGTCGACCATAAAGGTTACTTCTGACCCTTGAGGACCTAATTTTAAATTTACCAGGGGTTCCTGCTTGTATCTCGTCCCCAAGGGTTGGGACCCCTGACACCCCTATTCTTCTTCCATGAGGGCATAAGCTCGGACTTCTTTTCGATATCTTGGGCACTCCCTCTTAAAGTGGCCTTCCTCATTGCAGTAAAAACATCGTGCCGCCCTCCTCATCCTCCTTCCCTCAGTACAGCCGCTTCTCTCTGGCCTTGCTTCCCTTTTCTCTTTGTTCTCTGAGTTTACTTGGCGGATGGTTTGAACCATTACTTTCGCTGCCTTTTTCTGGTTTTCCTCATCTCTCTGGACATAGACCTTTTGGGCCTGTCTCAGTAATTCACTCAGTGGTTTTTCGTTCCAATCTTCCTGTTTCTCAAGCTTCTTCCGGATGTCTTGCCATGCTTTTGATACAAATTCAATTCGTATGAATTGTTCCCCTACTGCCGAATTAGGGTCCACCCCCGCATACTGTTGCACATTTTTCCGCACCCTATCGAGGAAGTCGGTTGGGCTCTCATCTTTCCCTTGGTGGTTTCCAAACGCCTTGGCAAAGTTGTGACCTTTTGGCACAGCCTCCCTTATTCCCTTAATGATGTACTCTCGCCACTGTCGCATATTGCGTCTTCCCTCTTCTGCTTGTTTATCCCACTGTGGGTCGTTTGCTGGAAATTTCCGGTCCCCCGGTAACTCATTCGGCTGTTCCCTTCCCCAAATTGATATTGCAGCTTGTCGTATCATTTGCCTCTCTTGTGCAGAAAATAGCGTTCCCATAATCGCATGCATTTCTTCCCAAGTGTAAACATTAGGTCCTAAGAATTGATCCAACTGTTCTGCCAGTCCCATTGGATCTTCTAATAAAGTTTTCATATCTTTCTTAAATCCTCGTACTTCGGTACTTGTCAAAGGGACGTTTACAAATCCTGTTCCTCCCCGTTCTCCTCCCATTGGAACCTCTCGAAGGGGACACAGCTGTACCTCTTCCTTTTTTAATTCGTCTTTCTTTTTCTTATCTGCTCCTGTCACACTCCTTGTTTCGATCCTTGCTTTTGCTTTTTCCCTAACATCCCTCTCTTCCCTCTCCGGGTCTATTTCTTCTGTTTTTTCACTTTCTTCACGTTCTCCCTCTGGTCCCGCAAGGGGCGCAGAAGGCTGGACATAGGGAGGGGGTAAATGATCGAGTGGGTCCCACTTCCGCTCCCCTTTAATGCCCAATTTAAAACTCTTTGTTGTTACTCCTGGCCAGGGAGCCCAACAAAAAGCATAAGCAATTTCTTCCGGTTTTACATTTGGTTTTGAATTAACGTAAATGTTTAAGGCTTGTCATACCCAATCCTCCTCAGACCCAAGCCGCGGCCACCAGACCGCAGGTTTTTCTATCGGCTGTTTCGACCAAATTAAACAGTACTGTATCATTTTTTTTTTCTTTTGTTTCCCTTTTAGTCTTCCACATCCCCAATTCTCAAACATTCTACCGAGGGGACTATCAGGAGGAACCCCCGGGTATGGTCCCGGTCTCTCCGTTTCCTCTTTCTTTTTAGAGCCACCCCCTCCCATCTTATTCCGCTCTTACTTAATCAGGAGGACCCCCGGGTAGCGATCCCGGTCTTCTCCGTCCTTACTTATTCCTGCACCTTTCTACTATAATAGTAGGCACTTACCCGGTGCGTCCTGGGGTCTTCCAGTACCAGGTACTGTCCCCTTCTCCCCGTTTACCGCTCTGCGCTGTCCGGATATCACTCGCTCAAGCCGCGTTGGAGCGACGAGCAAGGAGTCAGGGACCGCCAAACTCGGCGGGGTGCACCGTCTCCGATGTCCTTCCTCGTGTCCACCGCGGCCGGAGTGTGGATCCCGGACGAGCCCCCACGTTGTCAGAAACACACTGAGTCTCAGCAATTTGCAGAACGGTAAACTTTATTTTTCGAGTCTGCAGAGTCGGACCCAACCAGCTCCTGCTAGATTGAGTGCCGAATTACACTTTGCACAGTTTTTTTATACCCTAGTTGTTTACAATTTTGTGAGTTGCACCCATGTGAGGTGCAGACATTCTTCCTTAATCTCATTACAAAATTACAAATGTGACTACCCTTTGGCCCACTTATCAGCCTCAGCGCATTAACACCGTTATTGTTCAATCGTTAAGCATGTCTTCCCGTTACCTGTATCGCTTCTTTAATCAGCAAGCTATTGTTTCATCCTGATTTTGCAAATTGGTTTATACGTTGCCCTGCAAGTTGCTTTGCACGTTCTTTCTGTGTCAGCACATTCTAAATGGACTCCTTAAGAATCATTTCTCTCATTCTCCAACTTTTGATTTAATTCTGTTTTGCAGATTCAAACAACACCTCCTTAGTTACCGGGACATCTTCATCTTGACATTTCTCAGATGGTCCAGCCTGATCTTTACACATGACATGTCGACTGACACTGCAGTGCCAGTGGCTGTGACTGGTTCCATGTAATTCATGTTGTACCAAATTTTTTTTCTCCCAGCAGGTTTGCCTGCTCATCCTAAGGCTTCAACTTCATACAAGATGCCAGTGTTGGATTGGTAATAATATCTCCTCCTCACTGACACTCAACACTGGTGCATCTCAGGGTTGTGTTTTTAGCCCATTACTGTACTCTCTCTATACCCATGACTGTATGGCTAAGTGTAGCTCAAATGCCACCGATGAATTTGTTGATATAACCATTGTTGATAGAGCGTCAGATGGAGATGAAAGGGCATACAGGAGCAAGGTATATCAGCTTGTGGAGTAGTGTCGCAGCAGCTATTGGAGTATTGGAGTATAAAAATATTATGGAGTATAAAACTTGTATCGTTTGCTGTGTAACTAGTCAGTCTGCTTTGCATGTACCCAATTTAGTAGAATGAAGTCTTAGGAATGCAGAAGACAATAGTATGTTAATGAGAGGTAGCTAAAGAAATGTTATCTGCTATGCATGTACCCAAGATGAAATGCTAGGAATATAGAAGACAATGGTGTGTTAATATATGTTAATGAAAGGTAGCTAAGAGATGTAGTCAGCTTTGAAGTTTGCTGTTTGCTATGAATGTACCCAATTTAGTAGGAGAATGAAATCTTAAGAATGTAGAAGATGGTGTGTTGGTGAGAGACAGCTGGGAGATGTGGATTGGAACATGATTAAGTCAATGGGACGTACCTGTGAAACTGGACCAGGATTTTGCTATAAAAAATGCTGTGTCCAAGGATTGGTGGGCAATCAGCGACTAGCTCACTGACTGTCTCAGCTTTGATTTGCAAATTAAAGTTTAACCCTTCTTGAAGAATCTTCTGCGTCTCCTGGTCATTTGTGAGGCACGAAAAACCACGACACAGCAACTTGCACTCAACGTCAGTATGACAAAACAGCTGATTGTGGACTTCAGGAAGGTTAAGACAAAGGAACTCACAGAGAGATCAGAAGGGGAGAGAGTGAGCAATTTCGAGTTCTTGGGTGTCAAGATCTCAACATATTGATGCAGCTATAAAGAAGGCAAGACAGTGGCTATATTTCATTAGGAGTTTTGGTTAGTCACATAAAACTTGCAAACACATCTACAGATGTAGCGTGGAAAGCATTCTGACTGGCAGCATGACTGTCAGAAACACACTGAGTCTCAGCAATTTGCAGAACGGTAAACTTTATTTTTCGAGTCTGCAGAGTCGGACCCAACCAGCTCCTGCTAGATTGAGTGCCGAATTACACTTTGCAGTTTTTTTATACCCTAGTTGTTTACAATTTTGTGAGTTGCACCCATGTGAGGTGCAGACATTCTTCCTTAATCTCATTACAAAATTACAAATGTGACTACCCTTTGGCCCACTTATCAGCCTCAGCGCATTAACACCGTTATTGTTCAATCATTAAGCATGTCTTCCCGTTACCTGTATCGCTTCTTTAATCAGCAAGCTATTGTTTCATCCTGATTTTGCAAATTGGTTTATACGTTGCCCTGCAAGTTGCTTTGCACGTTCTTTCTGTGTCAGCACATTCTAAATGGACTCCTTAAGAATCATTTCTCTCAATCCACCCTTTTTCTTTTTAGAATGTGCTATCAGTTGGGCTTTTGCCACGGGTTTACATAGGCTTCTTCCTCTAGCTCTATTTCCCTTTGTAGGAGTACCTGAACAGGATCAGCTGGGGCCCCTGGTTGCATGACTTGTCTTGCCACCCGAGCTACTAGCTCCCGCAAGCAGGGAATCAGACATGGTAGCAGAAGGAGGACCATCAATCCCCCTCCTATAACCCCTAAAGCGGTTCGCCACCAGCCTCCTTTCAACCATCCGTCCAGCCAGTCCCAATACCCCAGCGGCTTCAAGGTCTGTACCGGCACGTGGGCCAGTTTCCTTATTTTATCTGATATTTTTTTGAACCACCTTTCCGTTGTCATCTATCTTTAAGCAGCAGTTGGTTAGATTAAACTTTCCACATACTCCTCCTTTTTGTTGTAGTCATAACATTTCTCGTTTACATGCGAGTGTGATACAAAGGACCCTGGAAAAACCGTCATGCCCACCCTTACCGTCGTCCTGCACTTATCACATCCCCCTTCAGCGCTTCTCAACAATAGCAGTATATACATTACAGTCCCAAAGTTCATTCTGTCCGTCTTTTGAGCTTTAGCACCATCGGGTCTTCTCCCTGGACGCAAGTCCATTCTGCACCTTCTTCGGGCTTTACGGGTCCCTTGATTCTCGCGGCGTGGGTCCACCCTTTTTCTTTTGTCCTTACTGCGGCTTCGGTGGTCAGTAGCACCTGGAATGGGCCTTCCCACTGCGGCTGTAACTTCTCTGGCTTCCAAGTCTTAATCAGGACCCAGTCACCGGGCTGAGTTCGGTGGAGTGCGAAGTCCAGAGGTGGGGTTTGTGCGAGTAACCCCTTCCTGCGCAATTCTGCAAAAGAACGAGACAGTGCCTGTAAATAGTCCCTTACAAAGACATCTCCCCCTTGCAGGGAAGGATAGCCCTCCACCTTGTTCCAATATGGAAGGCCAAACAACATTTCATAAGGGGATACTCCTATATCTTTTCGAGGAGCCGTGCGGATTCTTAGTAGGGCCAGGGGTAGACACTTGGTCCAGGGTAGCTTGGTTTCCATCATCAGTTTTGTCAATTGCGTCTTCAAAGTGCTGTTCATCCTCTCAACTCTTTCTGAGCTCTGAGGGTGCCAGGGGGTGTGCAGCTTCCACTGGATTCCTAAGGCGTCACAGATTAGCTGGTGTGTTTTTGAGGCAAAGTGTGTTCCCCTATCTGAATCAATAGACCCCATTATTCCATATCTCGGGACTATATTTTCTAATAGGATCCGTGCCACTGTAGGGGCGTCCGCTTTAGTGGTTGGGAATGCTTCCACCCACCGAGTGAAGTGATCCACAATTACTAACAGGTACTTCCATCTCTGAACTTGTGGTAGTTCCGTAAAGTCTATTTGGATCCGATGGAACGGTCGGACGGCTAGTGTTTGTCCCCCCTTATGGGTGGCACGCATCATTTTCTTGTTTACCTTTTGGCAGGTGTAACAGCCCCACACCTCCTGTTGAGCTAGTGTGAATATCCCTTTACAAACATAGTCCCTTAGGATAGTGTCGCACATAGCTTGCACTCCCCAATGGCTTTGTTGGTGTAGTTGTTGCAGTATATGACGAGTTACTTCCTTATTCAGTACTTGCCGTCCGTCGGGGGTCGTCCACTCGCCTTCTGATGTTTGTCGGGCTCCCCTGTTGATTCCCCGTATAAGAACTGTGCCGGGTTACAACTATTGTTCCTTTCAAAGCTTACATCATCCCCGACCATCAGAATGGTTTCGTATTTCAGTATGCGAGAGTCCGTCAACCACCGCTGAGCTTTTTGGGCTAAGAGGGTGCTAACGGAGTGCTGGGTATACACCGTCATTCTTCCCCCAAAGGTTAATTTCCGTGCTTCTTCTACTAGTACGGCTGCTGCAGCTACGGCTTGTATGCACGTCGGCCATCCCCGGGATACCGGGTCTAACATTTTTGATAAAAAGGCCACAGGTTGCCGCTTTCCTCCTTTTTCTTGGGTTAGTACTCCTAACGCAGTTCCTTCATTGTTTGTTGCATACAGCTGAAAGGGCTTTTCCAGTGCTGGCAGTGTTAATACCGGGGCCCGAATTAGTTGCCCTTTTATTTTCCTAAACTTCTGTTCTTCTTCTTCGGTCCAGCTGATTATTCCCCGGTCTTCCTTTGCCAATTTGTCGTACATAAACTTCACCAGGGAGGTATAATTCTCTATCCAAATCCGGCAATAGCCCACTAAGCCCAGAAATTGTCTTATTTCCTTCTTTGTCCTGGGAAGCGGTATTTTAGTTATTCCCGCTATTCTTTCTGGGGTTATTTGGCAGTGCCCTTTACTGACTCTGTGTCCGAGATATGTTATTTCCTTCTCGACAAATTGCAGTTTCTTCTTGGACACCCGCAATCCTTTTTCTCCTAGGTAATTCAGGAGTCTTATAGTATCGTCTCGCACTACCTCCTCTGCTGGTCCCGATAGTAGTAGGTCATCGACATACTGTAATAGTTGGTTCTTTTCGGTACAATGGAATCCAGCCAATACTTGCTCCAGTACCTGTTCGAATAGGTTTGGGGACTCCGTGAACCCTTGGGGCAAGACGGTCCACCGGAGTTGCTTCTTCCGCCCAGTGAATGGATTTTCCCATTCAAATGCGAACATATCTCGGCTACCTTCCTCCAACGGGCAACTCCAAAAGGCATCTTTTAGATCTATCACACTGAACCATTCATGTTCAGGAGGTATTTTGCTCATTAATGTATAGGGGTTAGGCACTACCGGGTATCGTGTTTGGACTACCGCATTTAAGCCTCTCAGATCTTGAACCATTCGATACGTGCCGTCGGGCTTTCGGACCGGTAGGATGGGGGTATTAAAGGGTGACATACATTCTTCCAGGAGTCCATCTGATACTAATGTCTCAATTACAGGTTGTAATCCCCTCCTCCCTTCCATGGCAATGGGATATTGCCGTCTTCTCTCTTCTGCTTGTTTGTCCCACTGTGGGTCGTTTACTGGAAATTTCCGGTCCCCCGGTAACTCATTCGGCTGTTCCCTTCCCCAAATTGATATTGCAGCTTGTCGTATCATTTGCCTCTCTTGTGCAGAAAATAGCGTTCTCAGAATCGCATGCATTTCTTCCCAAGTGTAAACATTAGGTCCTAAGAATTGATCCAACTGTTCTGCCAGTCCCATCGGATCTTCTAATAAAGTTTTCATATCTTTCTTAAATCCTCGTACTTCGGTACTTGTCAGAGGGACGTTTACAAATCCTGTTCCTCCCCGTTCTCCTCCCATTGGAACCTCTCGAAGGGGACACAGCTGTACCTCTTCCTTTTTTAATTCGTCTTTCTTTTTCTTATCTGCTCCTGTCACACTCCTTGTTTCGATCCTTGCTTTTGCTTTTTCCCTAACATCCCTCTCTTCCCTCTTCGGGTCTATTTCTTCTGTTTTTTCACTTTCTTCACGTCTTCCCTCTGCTCCCGCAAGGGGCGCAGAAGGCTGGACATAGGGAGGGGGTAAATGATCGAGTGGGTCCCACTTCCGCTCCCCTTTAATGCCCAATTTAAAACTCTTTGTTGTTACTCCTGGCCAGGGAGCCCAACAAAAAGCATAAGCAATTTCTTCCGGTTTTACATTTGGTTTTGAATTAACGTAAATGTTTAAGGCTTGTCATACCCAATCCTCCTCAGACCCAAGCCGCGGCCACCAGACCGCAGGTTTTTCTATCGGCTGTTTCGACCAAATTAAACAGTACTGTATCATTTTTTTTTTCTTTTGTTTCCCTTTTAGTCTTCCACATCCCCAATTCTCAAACATTCTACCGAGGGGACTATCAGGAGGAACCCCCGGGTATGGTCCCGGTCTCTCCGTTTCCTCTTTCTTTTTAGAGCCACCCCCTCCCATCTTATTCCGCTCTTACTTAATCAGGAGGACCCCCGGGTAGCGATCCCGGTCTTCTCCGTCCTTACTTATTCCTGCACCTTTCTACTATAATAGTAGGCACTTACCCGGTGCGTCCTGGGGTCTTCCAGTACCAGGTACTGTCCCCTTCTCCCCGTTTACCGCTCTGCGCTGTCCGGATATCACTCGCTCAAGCCGCGTTGGAGCGACGAGCAAGGAGTCAGGGACCGCCAAACTCGGCGGGGTGCACCGTCTCCGATGTCCTTCCTCGTGTCCACCGCGGCCGGAGTGTGGATCCCGGACGAGCCCCCACGTTGTCAGAAACACACTGAGTCTCAGCAATTTGCAGAACGGTAAACTTTATTTTTCGAGTCTGCAGAGTCGGACCCAACCAGCTCCTGCTAGATTGAGTGCCGAATTACACTTTGCACAGTTTTTTTATACCCTAGTTGTTTACAATTTTGTGAGTTGCACCCATGTGAGGTGCAGACATTCTTCCTTAATCTCATTACAAAATTACAAATGTGACTACCCTTTGGCCCACTTATCAGCCTCAGCGCATTAACACCGTTATTGTTCAATCATTAAGCATGTCTTCCCGTTACCTGTATCGCTTCTTTAATCAGCAAGCTATTGTTTCATCCTGATTTTGCAAATTGGTTTATACGTTGCCCTGCAAGTTGCTTTGCACGTTCTTTCTGTGTCAGCACATTCTAAATGGACTCCTTAAGAATCATTTCTCTCAATGACTGTCTGGTACACAGATCCAAAGAAGCTACAAAAAGTTGTAAAAACAGTCAATCCATCTTGGGTACAAGCCTCTGTGCTTCACAAGACATCTTCAAGGAGTGGTGCCTCAGAAAGGGGGTGTCCATTATTAAGGACCCCATCACCCAGGACAAGCCCTCTTCTCAATGTTCTCTGTTCAATCCCTTCCCACCTATGCTTGTGACACTTCTCACGCTTTGAATTTTTCCAATGATTTTAAATTCCCTGGCCCCCGCCACCTTATGGATGTCCAATCCGTATGTACGTCCATCCCCCACCAAGAAGGTCTCAAAGCTCTTCGCTTCTTTTTGGATTCCAGACCTAACCAGTTCCCCTCTACCATCACTCTCCTCCGTCTAGTGGAATTAATCCTTACTTTTAGTAATTTCTCCTTTGGCTCCTCCCTCCAAACAAAAGATGTAGCCATGGGCACCCGTATGGGTCCCAGCTATGCCTGCTTTTTTGTTGGCTTTGTGGAACAGTCCATGTTCCAACCCTTTACTGGTATCTGTCCCCCGCTTTTCCTTCACTACATCAATGACTGCATTGGCGCTACTTCCTGCACGCCTGCTGGGCTTGTTGACCTCATTAACTTTACCTCCAACTTTCACCCTGCCCTCAAATTTACCTGGTCCATTTCTGACACCTCCCTCCCCTTTCTTGATCTTTCTGTCTCTGTCTCTGGAGATGGCTTATCTACTGATATCTACTATAAGCCTACGGAATCTCACAGCTACCTGGACTATTCCTCTTCCCACCCTGTCTGTTGCAAAAATGCCATCCCCTTCTCGCAATTCCTCCATCTCTGCTGCATCTGCTCTCAGGATGAGGCTTTTCATTCCAGGACAAAGGAGATGTTGTAGCGCCTCATTTCCTAGCGTATCCGAACCGACTCACAATTAGATAGCCTACGGGGGTTTGCGAGCACAGAGCTTTGGAGCCTCTTCGCCATGGGGGGCCGGTTGACAGAGGCTTAAAAGTGAGGCTGAAGTTTTCGAATAAAGTTTTTCCTTCGACTGCAGTTACCGACTCCGTGTCGTAATTTTAGCGCTGCTTGTAGCACACCGCTACAATTGGTGACCCCGACGGTCCAAACGATTTTTGGACCAGAAATGACCGACGCCGCCTCTGTTCATGCGGTTTCGTTGAAACTGCCGGGTTTCTGGACACAGCGCCCGGACCTATGGTTCCAGCAAGCCGAAGCCCAATTCCACGTTCGCCGGATCACCTCAGAAGACACCCGCTACTACTACGTGGTGGGCTCCCTCGACCAGGACACAGCTGCCCAGGTCGCGGAGTTCGTACAGTCGCCCCCGGCAGACGGCAAGTACACGGAATTCAAAGCCCTGCTCCTCAGGACTTTCGGACTCTCACGGCGCGAGCGGGCTGCCCGTTTACTGCACCTGGATGGCTTGGGCGACAGACCTCCATCGGCTTTAATGAATGAGATGTTGTCTCTGGCCGAGGGACACACAGGCCTCATGTTTGAGCAGGCATTCCTGGAGCAGCTGCCCGAGGACATACGCCTGCTGCTGTCCGACGCGGATTTCAGTGACCCCCGGAAGGTGGCAGCCCGGGCGGACTTGCTGTGGAACGCCAAAAAGGTGAGCGGGGCGTCCATCGCACAGATCTCCCAGCCACGCTCCCGGCAGCAAACCAGTCCAGGCCCGGCCGCAGAGCCCACTAACCCCCGGCCCAATGACCACTGGTGCCCGCCGTTGCCGCCCGCCCTGCAAGTTCCCGGGAAACGCCAGGGCCAGCCGCCGCTGATGGCTACGGCGGCTGGCCATCGGGATAGCCTCCTGTATGTGTGGGATAGAAGGTCGGGACGCCGGTTTTTGGTCGATACTGGGGCTGAGATCAGCGTTTTACCTCCGACGAGTTACGACACCCACAGCAGGGCACCGGGTCCCCCCCTGAGGGCCGTGAATGGCAGCACAGTAAGGACCTATGGCACCCGTCAGGTGCAGCTACTGTTCGGCCCCAGCCAGTTCACGTGGGACTTCACACTGGCCGCCGTAGCCCAACCGCTTCTGGGTGCGGATTTTTTGCGAGCTCACAGCCTGCTGGTTGACCTGCCCAGGAAGAGACTGGTACACACCGAGACCTTTCAGACGTTCTCCCTGGGCGCGGCCCAGTTGCCAGCCCCTCACCTCGGCTCCATCACGCTGTCCGACAACGATTTCACCAGGGTCCTGGCGGAGTTCCCATCGGTTCTGGCACCGCAGTTCACAGCAGCCATGCCCAGGCACGGCGTACAGCACCACATCCCGACACAGGGACCACCCCTCCATGCCCGTGCTCGGCGGCTTCCCCCGGACAAGCTCCGACTGGCGAAGGAGGAGTTCCAGAGAATGGAGGAATTGGGGATCATCCGGCGGTCCGACAGCCCCTGGGCTTCCCCCCTGCACATGGTGCCCAAAGCGACGGGGGGCTGGAGACCGTGCGGCGACTACCGCAGGCTGAACGAGGCTACCACACCGGACCGCTACCCTGTGCCGCACATTCAGGACTTTGCGGCAAACCTGCACGGCGCCCGGATCTTCTCCAAGGTCGACCTTGTCCGAGGGTACCATCAAATCCCGATGCATCCTGACGACGTCCCCAAAACGGCTCTCATCACCCCGTTTGGCCTCTTCGAGTTCCTCCGCATGCCGTTCGGCCTGAAGAATGCCGCACAGACGTTCCAGCGGTTAATGGACCCGGTGGGACGGGACCTGGACTTCGCGTTCATCTATTTGGATGACATCCTCATAGCCAGCGGCAGTCGTCAGGAGCATCTGTCCCACCTCCGTCAACTCTGCGCCCGACTGAGTGAGTACGGTCTTACAATCAACCCTGCCAAATGCCAGTTCGGACTTGATACCATTGACTTCCTGGGCCACAGGATTACTAAAGACGGGGCAACCCCTCTGCCCGCTAAGGTAGATGCGGTCCGCCACTTCCCCCGACCCACCACGATCAAAGGCCTTCAGGAATTCGTAGGTATGGTCAATTTCTACCGCCGCTTCCTCCCTTCAGCTGCCCGGATCATGCGCCCCCTGTTCGCCCTGATGTCGGGTCCGAGCAAGAACATTACCTGGGACGAGGAGTCCGCCGCCGCTTTCGTTCAAATGAAGGAAGCTTTGGCTGACGCCGCAATGCTAGTACATCCCAGAATGGACACCCCTACCGCCCTCACAGTGGACGCATCAAACACGGCAGTCGGTGGGGTGCTGGAGCAGCTCATCGCAGGTCGCTGGCAACCCCTGGCGTTTTTCAGCAAACACCTGCGGCCACCCGAGCTCAAGTACAGTGCTTTTGACCGGGAACTGTTGGCGCTCTACCTGGCAATCCGGCATTTCAGGTACTTCCTAGAAGGTCGGCCCTTCACCGCGTTCACGGACCACAAACCGCTTACCTTTGCGTTTACGAAAGCATCCGACCCCTGGTCATCCCGCCAGCAACGCCACCTGTCCTACATCTCTGAATACACAACGGATGTCCGGCACGTCTCGGGTAAGGACAATGTCGTGGCGGATGCGCTCTCTCGCCCTACCGTTCATGCCCTTTCCCAAGGGGTAGACTTTGAGGCACTGGCAGAGGCACAGCAGGTAGATGAGGAGATTCCGAGTTACAGGACTGCAGTCTCTGGTTTGCAGCTCCAGGACTTCCCCGTGGGCCCAGGTGAGAGGACCCTACTCTGTGACGTCGCCACCGGCCAGCCCCGTCCGGTCGTCCCCGCAGCCTGGCGGCGACGTGTTTTCGACTCCATTCATAACTTGGCGCATCCCTCCATCCGGACAACTGTCCGGCTGGTTTCCAGCAGGTTCGTTTGGCACGGTCTCCGCAAACAGGTCAGTGAATGGGCCAGAACGTGCATGCACTGCCAGACGGCCAAGGTTCAGCGGCACACCAAAGCCCCACCGCAGCAGTTCCATCCCGCCCACCGGCGTTTCGACCACATTCATGTGGATATCATGGGCCCCCTGCCAGTGTCGCGCGGAGCGCGTTACCTCCTGACTATCGTGGACCGGTTCACAAGATGGCCAGAGGCGGTCCCGCTCACCGACACCACCTCCGAATCTTGCGCCCGAGCCCTGCTCGCCACCTGGATATCCCGCTTTGGTGTACCAGCCCACATTACCTCCGACAGAGGCGCCCAGTTCACCTCCAGCCTGTGGTCAGCTATGGCCAGCCTTTTGGGGACTCAGCTGCACCACACAGCTGCTTACCACCCACAGTCGAACGGGCTAGTGGAGCGTTTCCACCGTCACCTGAAGTCGGCCCTCATGGCCCGCCTGCGAGGAGCCAACTGGGCGGACGAGCTTCCCTGGGTCCTACTCGGCATCCGCACAGCGCCCAAGGACGACCTGCACGCCTCGTCGGCCGAGTTGGTATACAGCGCGCCCCTGGTCGTCCCCGGGGAGTTCCTACCAGCCCCAAGGGGGCAAGAGGAAGAACCCGCTGCAGTCCTGGGCAGACTTCGCGAGAAGCTCGGTAACCTGGCCCCCATACCCACTTCACAGCATGGGCGGCACCCGACCTGCGTACCCAAAGACCTACGGAACTGTAAGTTTGTGTTTGTACGAAGGGGCGGGCATCGGCCACCGCTGCAGCGGCCATACGAGGGGCCGTTTACGGTGCTCCGGAACAACGGGTCCACGTTCGTGCTGGACGTTGGGGGGAAGGAGGAGGTTTTCACGGTGGACCGCCTCAAGCCGGCCCATGTGGACCTGGCGCAACCGGCCGAGTTTCCGGCGCCTCGGCGCAGAGGCCGACCTCCCAAGCAGGTTCTGGCCCAGGCTGTGGACATTGGGGGGTGTATTGCCGGTTCTGGGGGGGGGGTTATGTAGCGCCTCATTTCCTAGCGTATCCGAACCGACTCACAATTAGATAGCCTACGGGGGTTTGCGAGCACAGAGCTTTGGAGCCTCTTCGCCATGGGGGGCCGGTTGACAGAGGCTTAAAAGTGAGGCTGAAGTTTTCGAATAAAGTTTTTCCTTCGACTGCAGTTACCGACTCCGTGTCGTAATTTTAGCGCTGCTTGTAGCACACCGCTACAATGTCTTCCTTTTTTAAACAAAGGGGCTTCCCTTCCTCCACCATCAACTCTACTCTCAAACACGAAGAAATCTGCAGATGCTGGAAATTCAAACAACGCACACAAAATGCTGGTAGAACACAGCAGGCCAGGCAGCATCTATAAGCAGAAACACTGTCGACGTTTCGGGCCGAGACCCTTCGTCAGGGCTAACTTAAAGGAAAGATAGTAAGAGATTTGAAAGTAGTGGGGGGAGGGGGAAATGCAAAATGATAGGAGAAGACCAGAGGGGATGGGATGAAGTTAAGAGCTGGAAAGGTGATTGGCGAAAGTGATTCAGAGCTGGAGAAGGGAAAGGATCATGGGACAGGAGGCCTCAGGAGAAAGAAAGGGGGGGGGGGAGCACCAGAGGGAGATGGAGAACAGGCAAACAACTAAATATGTCAGGGATGGGGTAAGAAGGTGAGGAGGGGCATTAACGGAAGTTAGAGAAGTCAATGTTCATGCCATCAGGTTGGGGGCTACCCAGCCGGTATATAAGGTGTTGTCCCTCCAACCTGAGTTTGGATTCATTTTGACAGTAGAGGAGGCCATGGATAGACATATCAGAATGGGAATGGGATGTGGAATTAAAATGTGTGGCCACTGGGAGATCCTGCTTTTTCTGGCGGACCGAGCGTAGGTGTTCAGCGAAACGGTTTCCCAGTCTGTGTCGGGTCTCACCAATATATAAAAGGCCACACCGGGAGCACCGGACGCAGTATACCACACCAGCCGACTCACAGGTGAAGTGTCGCCTCACCTGGAAGGACTGTCCGGGGCCCTGAATGGAGGCGAGAGAGGAAGTGTAAGGGCAGGTGTAGCACTTGTTCCGCTTACAAGGATAAGTGCCAGGAGGGAGATCGGTGGGAAGGGGGGGGACGAGAGGACAAGGGAGTCGTGTAGGGAGCGATCTCTGTGGAAAGCAGAAAGAGGGGGGGAGGGAAAGATGTGCTTGGTAGTGGGATCCCGTTGGAGGTGGCGGAAGTTATGGAGAATTATACGTTGGACCTGGAGGCTGGTGGGGTGGTAGGTGAGGACAAGGGGAACCCTATCCTGAGTGGGGTGGCGGGTGGATGGGGTGAGGACAGATGTGCGGGAAATGGGAGAGATGCATTTGAGAGCCGAGTTGATGGTGCAAGAAGGGAAGCCCCTTTGTCTGAAAAAGGAAGACATCTCCTTCGTCCTGGAATGAAAAGCCTCATCCTGAGAGCAGATGCGGCGGAGACGGAGGAATTGTGAGAAGGGGATAGAATTTTTTGCAAGAGACAGGGTGGGAAGAGGAATAGTCCAGGTAGCTGTGAGAGTCTGTAGGCTTACAGTAGATATCAGTAGATAGGCCGTCTCCAGAGATGGAGACAGAAAGATCAAGAAAGAGGAGGGAGGTGTTGGAAGTGGACCAGGTAAATTTGAGGGCAGGGTGAAAGTTGGAGGCAAAGTTAATGAAGTTGACGAGCTCAGCATGTGTGCAGGAGGCAGCGCCAACGCAGTCGTCGATGTAGCAAAGGAAAAGAGGGGGACGGATACCCGTATAGACTTGGAACATAGACTGTTCCACAAAGCCAACAGAAAGGCAGGCATAAATGGGACCCATACAGGTGCCCATGGCTACACCCTTGGTTTGGAGGAAGTGGGAGGAGCCAAAGGAGAAATTATTGAGAGTAAGAACTAATTCCGCTAGATGGAGGAGAGTGGTGGTAGAGGGGAATTGGTTAGGTCTGGAATCTATCGAGAGGAAGAACTAATTCCGCTATATTGAGAGTAAGAACTAATTCCGCTACCCACTACCAAGCACATCTCTCCCTCCCCCACTTTCTGCTTTCCGCAGTGATCACTCCCTATGCGACTCCCTTGTCCACTCGTTCCTCCCCATCCCTTTTCACTGATCTCCCTCCTGGCACTTATCTTTGTAAACAGAACAAATGCCACACCTGCCCTTACACTTCCTCCCTCACCACCATTCAGGGCCCCAGGCAGTCCTTCCAGGTGAGGCAACACTTCACCTCTGAGTCGGCTGGTGTGGTATACTGCGTCCGGTGCTCCTGGTGTGGCCTTTTATATGTTGGTGAGACCCGACGCAGACTGGGAGACCGTTTCGCTGAACACCTACGCTCGGTCCGCCAGAAAAAGCAGGATCTCCCAGTGGCCACACATTTTAATTCCACATCCCATTCCCATTCTGATATGTCTATCAATGGCCTCCTCTACTGTCAAAATGAATCCAAACTCAGGTTATATACTCCTTATATACTGGCTGGGTAGCCTCCAACCTGATGGCATGAACATTGACTTCTCTAACTTCTGTTAATGCCCCTCCTCCCCTTCTTACCCCATCCCTGACATATTCAGTTGTTTGCCTGTTCTCCATCTCCCTCTGGTGCCCCCCCCTTTCTTTCTCCCGAGGCCTCCTGTCCCATGATCCTTTCCCTTCTCCAGCTCTGTATCACTTTTGCCAATCACCTTTCCAGCTCTTAGCTTCATCCCACCCCCTCCGGTCTTCTCCTATCATTTCACATTTCCCCCCCCCCCACTACTTTTAAATCTCTTACTACCTTTCCTTTCAGTTAGTCCTGATGAAGGGTCTCGGCCCGAAACATCGACAGTACTGCTCTCAAACGCATCTCTCCTATTTCCCGCACATCTGCTCTCACCCCATCCTCCCGCCACCCCACCAGTCTCCGGGTCCAATATATAATTCACCATAACTTCCACCACCTCCAACGGGATCCCACCACCAAGCATATCTTTCCCTGCCCCCTGTTTCTGCTTTCCACAGGGATCGCTCCCTGCGCGTCTCCCTTGTCCATTAATTGGAATTTTCTTTATAGAGTTTTACATAGATTTGGCTTACATGACACAATTGTTAAAACAATACAGGCACTATATGACAAACCTACTGCTAGGATTAAAATCAATGGATATCTATCAAATAGTTTTACCCTAGAAAGGGGCACGAGACAGGGTTATGCATGGTCACCGCTATTCTTCGCATTATATCTGGAACCATTAGCTCAATACATCAGACAAAATGAAGATATCAGGGAATTACTATTAAAGGGACAGAGCATACATTGACCTGTTATGCGGATGACATTTTGATCTATCTAGGGCAACTAACATACTTTATACCCAAATTGATGCAATCCTTTGAACAATATGGTCAATTATCAGGATACAAGATCAACATAGATAAAACCCAATTTCTTTCATATAAGTATAACCCACCAAGAGATATTGAAAGTAGATATCCCTGGGCATGGCAAACAGAGTCTTTCAAATATTTAGACATCATTATACCAAAAGATCTGGCAAAATTATCAGAATACAATTATCCACCTATATGTAAAAAATTAAGGAAGATGTAACAAGATGGAACTTAATTCCTTTTTTCAGTCTCAGTTCAAGGATTGAATCCTTTAAAATGAATATATTGCCCAGACTATTATATCTCTTTCAGGCCCTACCAATAGAGATGAACCAAAATCAATTCAATGAATGGAACAAAATGTTATCAAGGTATATATGGCAAGGTAAAAGGTCTAGAGTTCATCTCAAAACTTTGCAATTAGCAAAGGAAAAGGGGGATGTGGTCTACCTTCTCTTAGAGATTATTATTTTGCAGCACAGTTGAGAGCTGTGTGCAACCTGGTGCAACCTGTCATATGACGCTCAATGGAAAAACATTCCATTTTAACATCCCCATACAGGCAATTTTGGCTGATAGCCTACAAAGTTACATAAATACTATTGATAACCCATGGGTGAAATGGACTCTTAAAATATGGTAAACTATTATAAAAGAAAATAAACTAGATGGAAATAATGCAATTCTTAAATGGTGTACATATGACTCTGATTTTACGCCGAATAAACTGGATGCTAGATTTAAGGACTGGACAGCTAAAGGAATAACAGTTCTTAGCAATATAATGAAAGAAGGAACACTTCAGTTTTGAAATGCTTAAAGAGAAACACTTATTAGAAAAACAAGACTTTTATCGGTACTTGCAGATGCAACAGTATATTAATAGGAGGGTTAAAAATGTAACCAAAGCAAGTACATGCTTGACAGAGCTATTTAGAAAAGCATTTAATTCAGATAATGGTGGTAGAATCATTTCAAGTGTGTATAAGGGTTTGTCAAATCTTAAAACACATTCGACTTCATACAGTAAAGCAAAATAGAAGGAAGGAGGGATAATTATATCTGAGGAAAAATGGACAATAAAATGGAAGTATACCAGTTCACAGAAATAGAGGGAGTTTGGATGGAAAAACTTAATAAGATATTTTATTATACCCTTGCAGAAATCCCATTTTGATAGTAACCTCCTTGTTTGCTGGAGAAATTGTGGAAATCAAAATGCAAACCATTATCATATTTTCTGGGATTGTCCCATTATCAAAGACTATTGGAGTGGGATACACAATGCCCTATATGACATTTTTAAATGTGAAATACCCTTAGAAAGTAAGACCATATATTTTGGGTATATACCTCAAGAATGGTTGAAAAGGGATAGATATTTAATGAATATACTGCTGGTGGCTGGTAAAAATACTCTTACCAGGAAATGGTTATCACAAGAGAGTCCAACTTTCAATGCATGGATGGAAATTACAATGGACATTTACAAAATGGAGAAGATAACAGCATCTGTTAATCATAGGTTGGAACAATTTGATTCACATTGGGAAAAATGGTTTAATCACATTAACACCTCATAGGCCTGATTTTATTCTCACAAATCAATGAATCTGTTGTAAAAAAAAGATCACTCCCTACTTGTACAAAGTTTTCTCCTTGTTCTTTCTTTCCTCTTTTCTCTATAAGTGTGTACCTCAGATAAATATTATGTGGAGATTTGTGGCATATATGAATATATGATCTATATGTACAATATCTGAAATACATCTTATGGAAATGTTTGATGATGAACTTCAATAAAAAATAAATTACAAAAATAAAAGAAATTTCATGACATGCGCTGATGATATTAAACCTCTTTCTGATTGGTCTCGCTTGTCCTGTTTTAAGACTGAAACTTCCACGTTGCCTTTGTACTTGCTCAAGCAAGGCTATTGAGTCCCTAACTACACTGTCTATGCCTCTGTCCTCAGCACTAAGTGTTTTTCATTTTTGTGCTGTTCTCCATGGAATTCAGCTGTGCTTTACATAGTCTGGAATTATGTATCTCCACATCTCACAACTCCATCCCGACCAATGACAACTCCAGGACATTTCCATTCTGTCCACTCTGCTCTTCCATATTACACTTTGTCCCCTGTCTCATATTTCTCATCTGCAAGACACAGCTGTGCCCTCAGTGCTCTTCAGGTTTGTTTGGAACACTCTGTTTCAGTGAAAGCCTTCCTTGATGCACGCACTGCTGAAATATGTTTCCCAACCGGGCCATAGACACGAACATTGTGCGTGGTATTCTTCACCATAAGGGCCCAGTCCAGGGTTGTGTTCCAATCACAGCTTTAGCTTTTCTTTACCTTCAGCATTATCTCAGTAAGCATTTGATTGTGTCACTCCGGAAGTTCATTACTCCAAGGACTATATGCAGTTGTTATCTTTGTTTCAATGTTAAAGTTCTCTGCCATATCTCTGAATTCATCATTATTTAAAGCAACATTATCACTGAATACTTTCTGAGGTGGCCTATTGTCACTTATCCAGAAATGGATGAAGTGTTTTACTGTCTTTGAGAGTATCTTTGTATTTACTATGCTACCAGCCCTGAAACGTGAGAACTCATCAATGATGTGGAGATACCACACTCATTGCTCCTAGTCTATGGCTACTGTTTCATTGTATTCACTTGCTAGTGGCAGACCAACTGCCGGCTTTGGGTTTGGACTTTACAAACTTTTAGCGTGTCTCACAGCTGTCAATAATCTGCTTTAGAATGGAAAAATAATTTGCACCTTTGTTTCCTGAACTCCTGAGCGGGTTTTGAGATATATCAGTCGAAGTGTGTCCAAATTGCTTTTGAAGTTTGTGCAACACTTTGCATTTCTCATCTATGTTCATGTTCTCTGTGACAATTAGTACTTCATTCTCACATTGATTCTCAGTGATGTCTTTATCTAAAATGTTCATATAATAATATCCAGAGCTGGTGAACCGAGAGACTCTGACTGGTGAAATATTGTTGCTTGATCATTCTCCATATCCAGTACTGCCCCCCTCACACTTTCTTTAGGGAAGTTTTACTCAAGAGTAAAGCAATGTTCACTGTTACCACCTCCGTTTCACTGTAACATTTTGTCTGCCCTAACTTTGTGGGAATTTTCACTCTTTAGGTGGAATATACAATCTTTCATTCTCCAAATTTGAATGCTTTGTAACTGATTGTATCAGTGATAATCAGTTTCTGTACTTCATTCTGGTTTAGTTCACTTACATAGCTTTCAAGTCATTTTCTCTACACACTGCATGTGTACATGCCCTATCAATAACAACAGATCCTAGAGGTTATATCATCAAAATCTCTGTCTCAGATGTCTCTGCATTAGTAAGTGATTTTTTTCCAAACAATGTGATATGGCACTCTACTACATCTTCAGATTTGTTATTTTCTTCAATTGGCCTAACTTGTTTGATCCTGTTGTGATAGCGCTTTGCACTGTGATAAGCACTCTGACAAACAGCACATTTCGATCTCCTGCCTTACTTATCTAGTGGATTTGTACGAGGTAATGCTGCCCTCATCTGGTCACTCAGGAGCCTCTATGATATCTACTCAGAGAAATATGCCATTTCCAACTCAAGTTAATCCCGACTGTTGTCTTGGTGGCCTTTTCTCCAAAAATCCACTTCGGTGCTGATTTCATAGAAGCAAATGTAAGTTGGGTACATGCAGTTAACGCTAGCTGTCTTTTAGGTCTAGACACGTAGTATTCAACAATCTGAAAGTTCCATTTTGTATTTACGCATACGGCTGTACTTTTGTTCAAGATCAATAATATAATCGGCCATATTTGTAGAACTGTCTTGGTGCTTTGTCAAAGTCTGATTATGCCCCATAAATCTGATCCTTTTCTTCCTTTAAAAAACAGTCAATTGCATTTTTAGTGTAGTCATACCATCATCTTTGTTCAAGTCTTCCATAGAAATTCCCGACAGAATTTCTTCACTGACTATCCTCCTTGCTATCAACAACACAACATCCACCAATCATACCTCCTACACAGGTAAGAAAAGGGAGGAGGTCCTGAAGAGAGATTTTAGGGAGTTAGGTAGGATACTGAAAAGCAGGACCTCCAGGGTAGTGATCTCTGAATTGCTGCCTGGGCCATGCACCAGAGATGGTAAGAATAGGGTGATTTGGCAGATAGATGTGTGGCCAAGGAATCGGTGTAGGGGGCAGGGTTTTAGATTTCAGGATCATTGGGATCTCTTCTAAGGAAGGTTTTAGATTGTGATGCACCTCCAAGTTATGCTGATGATGGTGCTGGTCACTAATTGGCAGAGTGTAAGAGAAAGACATTTGGTCTGTAGCATTCTTTTGCTCTGCCTAATCTGATCTGTTTTAAACATTGGACATGGCTGCTTATATAACATCTGTTTGGTCGTCTTACAGCAGTCGCAGAAGAATTTCTTTTTCAGCTTATCCCTTGTTTGGTTGGTTTAGTGTCAGTGCTGATGGAGATCAGATAGAAGATAAGGCGTTTAGATGATCTAGTTTATAATTGTCACATGTACTGAAATTCAGTGAAAAGTTTCATTTTACACCATCCAGACAGATGATTCTGTATATTCCATTCTATAGTAAAAATTGAAACAGAATGCAGAATATAATGTTACACTTATAGAGAAAGTGCAGTGTAGGTGGCCAAGAAAATGAAGGTAGATTGGGAGGTCAAGTGTTCATTTTTAGCATACCAGATCTTTTCAACAGTCTCATCATAGCATTGGTCTTTAATCCTGGTGCTACAAGCTTTCAGGCTAACATTTTCTGCCCAATGCGAGAAGTGAGAACGTCCAGGATGTGTGGAGTTTTTGATTATGTTGTCTGCTTTACTGAGGCTGCTGGAGTCATTGGAGAGACTGGGGCTGGATTCTATGACGTCCAGAACTGTGCACACAACTCTGCGATTTCATAGAGTCATGGTTTCATAGAAAACTACAGTACAGAAACAGGCCTATCAGCCCATCTTGTCTATGCCAAACCATTTAAACTGCATAGTCCTATCAAGCTACATCCAGACCATATCCTTCCCATCCATGTGCTTATCCAAACTTCTCTGAGACATTGAAATCTTAAACCCATGATCTCCAGTTGTAGTCTCATCCAAACTCAGTGGAAAAAGCCTGCTTGCATTTACTCTACTTATACCCCTCATAATTTTGTATACCTCTATCAAATTTACCCTCAATTTTCTACATTCTAGGGAATAAAGTTCTAACCTACTCAATCTTTCCTTGTAACCCACATCTTCCAATCCCACAGAAATCCTTGTAAATTATTTCTGTAATCTTTCAATCTAATTTACATCATTCCTGTAGGTAGGTGACCAAAAGGAGACAACAAAAAAGTCATGAAGAAGGTGAATATGGAATATAAAAGTAAACTGGCCAACAATATTATGGAGAATACAAAAAGTTTCTTCAGATATACAAAGTGTAAAAGAGAGATCAGAGTGGATATCAGACCACTGGAAAACGATGCTGGAGAGGTAGTGATGAAATGGCGGATGAACTGAATACGTATTTTACATCAGTTTTCAATGTGGAAGAAACAAGCAGTATAGTGGAAGTTCCAATCGGGGGCATGAAGTATTTGAAGTTAACATAACTATGGAGAAGCTTCTTGGGAAACTTGAAGGTCTGAAGGTAGATAGTTCACCTGGACCAGATTGTGTATGCCCCAGGGGCATACTAGATCATTACTAGATTCTGGAATGGTTCTGGAAGACTGGAAAATTGCAAATATCATTCACTCTTCAAGAAGGGAGAGAGGCAGAAGAAAGGAAACTATAGTCCAGTTAGTTTGTCCTCAGTGGTAGAGAAGATGTTGGAGTCGATTATTAAGGATGAGGTCTCAGGGTACTTGGAGGGACATGATGAAATAGGCCATAGTCAACATAGTTTCCTCAAGGTAAAATATTGCCTGACAGATCTGTTGGAATTCTTTGAAGAAATAACAAGCAGGATTGACAAAGAAGAATCAGTTAATGTTCTGTATTTGGAGTTTCAGAAGGCCTTTGACAAGATGCAATGCATAATGCTGCTTAACAAGCTACAGGCCCACGGTTTTACAGGAAAGATTCTAGCATGGATAAAGCAGTGGCTAATTGGCAGATTGCAATGAGTGGGAATAAAGGGAGTCTTTTCTGGCTGGCTGCTGGTGACTAGTGGTGTTCCACAGGGCTCTGTGTTGGGAACGATTCTTTTTACTTTATACATCAATGACTTGCATGATTTTGTTGCAAACTTTGTTGGAAAATTTGCAGACAATTTGAAGGTGGTGGGGAGCAGGTCATTTTGAGGAAATAAGGAGGCTACAGAAAAACAGATTAGGAGAATGGGCAAAGAAATAGCAAATAGAATACAATGTTGCAAAAAGTATGGTTGTGCACTTAGACAGAAGAAATGAAAGGGTTGACAATTTTCTAAATGGAAAGAAAATATGAAAAACCCGAGTCTCAGAAGGACGGGAGTCCTTGTGCAGGGTTTCCTAAAGGTTAATTTGTAGATTGCGTCTCTGGTGAGGAAGGCAAATGTAATGTTAGCATTCATTTCAAGACAACCAGAACATAAAAACAAGGATGTAATGTTGAGTCTTTATAAAGCACTGGTGAAGCCTCACTTGGAGTAGTCTGAGCATTTTGGCCCCTTATAGAAACATAGAAAACCTACAGCACAATACAGGCTCTTCGGCCCACAAAGTTGTGCCGAACATGTCTCTACCTTAGAAATTACCGGGCTTACCCAGGCCCTCTATTTTACTAAGCTCCATGTCCCTATCTAAAAGCCTCTTAAAAGAACTTATTGCATCTGCTTCCACCACCGTTGCCGGCAGCCCATTCCACGCACTCATCCCTCTCTGAGTAAAAAACTTACCCCTGACATCTCCTCTGTACCTACTCCCCAGCACCTTAAACCTGTGTCCTCATGCGGCAGCCGTTTCAGCCCTGGGAAAAAGCCTCTGACTAGCCTTTCTTAAACAGTGGAACAATATTAGCTATCCCCTAATCCTCTGGTACCTCACCTGCAGCTAAGGATAATTCAAATATCTCTGCTCGGGCCCCAGCAATTTCTGCATGCCTCCCACAGGGGCCAAAGAAACATCTTGTCAGGTCCTGGGGATTTGTCCACCCTGATTTGCCTTAAGACAACAAACACCTCCTGTCCTGTAACTGGCATAGGATCCATGACTTCCCTGCTGCTTTGTCTCAGTTCGATAGACTCTTCCAGATGCAAAAACTCCCCAAAAAATCCATTTACGATCTTCCCCATCACTTTTGGCCCCACACATACACCACCATTCTGATATTCAGGAGGACTATTTTTGTCCTTTTTATCTGTAGAAGCCCTTAGGATTCTCCTTCACTTTGACTGCTTCAGCAACCTCATGGCTTTCTTTTTTGCCCTCCTGATTTCCTTCTAAGTGTTCTCTTGCATTTCTCATACTCCTCAAGTACCTTATTTGTTCCTGCCTGCCTATACCTGCTATGTACCAGCTTTTATTTTCTCAACCAGGACCTCACTATCTCTCAAAAAACAAGATTCCCTAAATCTGTTATCCTTGGCTTTTATTTTGACAAGCACATAAAAGCTCTGTACGTATTCACAAAATGTCACTTTTGAAGGCCCCGCACTTACTAAGTGCACCTTTGCCAGAAAACAGCCAGTTCCAATCCACACTTGCCAGATCCTTTCTGACAGCATCACAATTAGATTTTCTCCAAATTAGAATCCCAACCTGAGGACCAGACTGATCCTGCTCCATAATTACCTTGAAACTACTGGCATTATGATACTAGAGGCAAAGTATTCCCTGCACAAACTTCTCTCACCTGCTTTGTCTTATTCCCTAATCGCAGATCAAGAATTGCATACTCTGTCATTGGGACTTCTACGTACTGATTAAGGAAGCTTTCCTGAACACATTTCACAATCTCTATATCGTCAAGTCCTTTTACAGTATGAGAGTCCCAGTCAATATTTAGAAATCTAAAATCACCTACTCTTGCAACAGTCTGCAATCCCTCTGCAAATTTGTTCCTCTAATTCTCTTGGACTGTTGGGTGGTCTATAACATAGACCCAATAAAATGGTTATACCTTTCTTATTCCTCACTTCGACCCATAAATCCTCACCAGATGACTTCTCCAGTCTGTCCTGGCTGAGCATTGCAGTGGCATTTTCCCTGACTACTAACTCCACCCCCCCCCCCCCACTTTAATCCAAAAGAACAGAGCCCTGGAATACTGAGCTGGTAGTCCCGATACTGTAGCCATTAGAGGGAAATATTTGCAAGATGTTCCTCTAATGGCTACATTATCAGAACTCCATGTGTTGATCCACGCCCTAAGCTCATCTGCCTTTCCTACAATACTTATTGCATTGAAATACACACATCTCAGGGTACTAGTCCCATCTTGCTCGACCGTTTGCTTCCTGATTTTGTCTAACAATATCTCCCTGCACTACCACTCTACTATCTGTTCTGGCACTGGTTCCCATCCCCCTGTAACTCTAGTTTAAACCCTCCCCACCCCCATCCTTACTACTAGGATATTAGTTCCCCTCCACCTGTCTCTTCTGTACAGGTTCCACCTTCCATGGAAGCTAGCCTAATGATTCAAAAATCAGAAGCCCTTCCTGCTACACCAACTTCTTAGCCATGTATAAAACTGTATTATCTTCCTATTTCTGGCCTCAATAACATAAGGCACAGGTAACAATACGGGAGGGAGATCCTGCCCTTTAACTTAGCACATAACTCCCTGAACTTACTTTGCACAACCTTGTCCCTCTTCCTACCTCTGTCATTGGTATATGGACTACGACCTCTGGCTGTTCACCATCTTACTTAAGAATGCTGAGGACTCGATTTGTAATCAGAATCAGAATCAGGTTTAATATCACTGGCATATTTCATGAGATTTGTTAATTTTGCAGCAGTAGTATATGATAAATTTAGATAAAAACCTGAATTACAGTAAGTATATACATGTATATCAATAGTAAAATTAAGAGAAGTAGTGTAAAAACAGAAATTTTTAAAAAAGTAGTGAGGTAGTTTTCATAGGTTCAATGTCCATTCAGAAATCGGATAGCAGAGGGGAAGAAGCTGTTCCTGAATCACTGAGTGTGTACGTCCTTCCTGATGGTAACAGTGAGAAAAGGGCATGTCCTGAGTGCTGGTAGCTTTGATGACAGACTTTGCTTTTCTGAGGTGCTGAATATGTCCTGGATGCTATTGAGGCTCATACCCATTGTTTACACTCTCTGCAGCCTACTTTGATCCTAAGAAGTAACCCCCCCACCAACTCCCCCATACCAGATGGAGATACAGCCAGTTAGAACGCTCTCCACGGTACATCTGTGGAGGTTTTCAAGCATTTTAGGTGACAAAGCAAATCTCCTCAAACTCCTGATGAAATATAGCCACTGATTTGCCTTCTTTTATGGTTGCATCGATATGTTGGGATCAGGTTAGATCCTCAGACATATTGACACCCAGGAACTTGAACATGCTCACTCTCTCCACTTCTGATCCCTCTATGAGGATTGTCTTACCCTTTCTCAAATCCACAATCAGCTCTTTTGTGCAAGTGTGTTGCTGCGACACCATTCCAACAGTTGGCATATCTCACTTCTGTATGGCCTCTCGTCTCCATCTGAGATTCTGTCAACAATGGTTGTATCATCAGCAAGTTTATAGATGGTATTTGAGCCACAAACCTCCTGCTTCATCCACTGCTAGGGTCCGGTCTGGAGCCCGCCTTCCGGGTCTTGCTCAGGTCCGTGGACTCTGGGCCTTGCAGCCAGCCCTCCTGTCACCCGGAGCCATTGGATCATCTTGGTTTAAGGAGGTACACCTGTCACCTATTAGGGGGCAGGTGTTCATAAGGGGCTCGGGGACTGAGCCTAGTTGGGGGTTGTCCTGCTCTGTACCTGTTTCACCTGCTCCAGATCCTGCTCTGCATCTGTTCTGTCTGGTTGGTCTTGTTCCCCTGCTTCTCTTGTGTGTGCTGGTCCTGCTGTTCTGCCTACAGGTAGGTTCTGCCCCTTCCTGCCCCTCGCCTCTGTTGGGGAAGCCAGGCCATCTGCTGTTACCCGGCGGATGGACTCCATTCCTTTCCTACCCCTCACCTCAGATGGGTTGTGCCCTGCACCTGCCCAGGTGTCTGAGCCTTGCCCAGGCCTCTGTGTCTCCACCTGGGAGGCCGTCCTGCCCAGGATGCAGTCCGCCCTGAGGACTCCTACCCTTTCCTCCCCTCACCTCAGATGGGTTGTGCCCTGCACCTGCCCAGGCGTCCGTGCCTTGCCCAGGCCTCCGTGCTTCTGCCTGGGATCCATGCAGCTCGCCCTGAGGACTCTGACCATTTCCACCCATTGCTCCCTTCGGGTTGTGCCCGCACCTGCCCAGGGTTCTGTGTCTTGCCCAGGCCTCCGTGCTTCTGCCTGGGATCCATGCAGCTCGCCCTGAGGACTCTGACCATTTCCACCCATTGCTCCCTTCGGGTTGTGCCCGCACCTGCCCAGGGTTCTGTGTCTTGCCCGGGCCTCTGTGTTCCTGCCTGGGAAGCAGCCCTGCCCAGGAGTTATGTGCCTGCCCCAGTGGGCTCTTCTGCCTGCCTGAATTCTGGGATCCTCCCCTGCCTGACCTCTGGGATCCAGCCCCGCCTGCATTACCCCTTGCATGCCATGGCATCCCCATCCTGTCCTACCCCTAGTACTTCAGTGCCTGCATCCTGCATTTGGGTCTATTCCCTGTCTACTCCTGACAGAATGACCCCCCCCCCCCCCCCCAGGCATTGACCCAGTAACACAGGTACTGAAGTCTAGTTCCCGTGACCCCGGGGGTTCTCTCCAGCCTGTACATTCCCCTCACCCACCCGTAAACGTCCATAGCCCAACAGACCCTCTTTGGTCTCCAGGAAGCTCCCTTGGCTGGGGGTGGTACTGTTAGGGTTAAGTCCGGAGCCTGCCTTCCGGGTCTTGCTCCGGTCTGCGGACTCCGGACACCAGGCCTTGCAGCCAGCCCTCCTGTCACCCAGAGCCATTGGATCATCTTGGCTTAAGGAGGTACACCTGTTGCCTATTAGGGGGCAGGTGTTTATAAGGGGCTCGGGGACTGAGCCTAGTTGGGGGGTTGTCCTGCTTTGAAGCCGGGTTAACCCACTCTGTCCCCGGTCCGCCGGCTCACTCCGAATCCTGCTCTGTCCCCGGTCCGCCGGCTCGCTCCGAATCCTGTTCTGCCCTGGTTGACAGTCTGCTTGGAATCCTGTTCTGTCCGGTTGGTCTTGTTCCCCTGCTTCTCTCGTGTGTGCTGGTCCCACTGTTCCACCTTATTCACCTTGCCCATGCTGTCACACTGTCAGTTGCCTTTCCCAATTTACCCAGTGTATCATGGTAGTCCTGCTGCTCATCCTGGACCCAGCTCCCTTATGTTCCCTTGCCTCTGTCAGGTAAGCCAGGCTGTTGCTGTTACCCCTCGGGTGGTTCTGTCCCTTCCTGTCCCTTGCCCCCATCGGGTAAACCAGGCCATCTGCTGTTGCCCGGCAGAGGGACTCCATTCCTTTCCTACCCCTCACCTTAGATGGGTTGTGCCCCGCACCTGCCCAGGTGTCTGCGTCTTGCCCAGGCCTCCGTGCTTCTGCCTGGGAGGCGGCCCTGCCCAGGAGTTAAGCGCCCACCCCAGGGGGCTCTCCTGCCTTGCCTGATCTCTGGGATCCTCCTGCCTCGCCTGAACTCTGAGATCCAGCCCCACCTGCATTACCCCTTGCATGCCATGGCATCCCCATCCTGTCCTACCCCTAGTACTTCAGTGCCTGCATCCTGCACTTGGGTCCATTCCATGTCCACTCCTGACATCCACGGCTTTTGCTTTGGGAATGAACAACAAGTTCACTTTCTTCCACACGGGTTTTAATGAAATTGGTGACAACTGTGGCATACCCATCAGATTTGAAGATAAATCCTTGAGCACAGTCCAGTCAACCAATTCAAAGCAATCTTGTATGTGTTCCTGCGCCTCCCTTGTCCATACCTTCTTGTGCCTCACTACTGGTGCAACAGTCTTCAGTCTCTGCCTGCACTCAGGGAGTAGACGTACAGCCAGGTGATCAGACTTTCCAATGCACTGGTGTGGGATGGCACAGTAAGCACCCTTGATGGGGGTGTAACAGTGGTCCAGTCTGTTGGTTCCTCTGGTACTACAGGTGATTTGTTGATTATAATTAATTAGTGACTTTTTTCCAACTGACCTTGGCAGCCAGGAGGTAACAGACCATCTGGGAATCTCATTCTCATCCACTGAATTTTCTTTCTGTTCCCCTAGTTCAAGTTTAATTCAACCATACATGAATACAACCAAACAAAACAGTGTCACTCAGGGCCAAGGTGCAAAACACAGAACCAACAGCCACTAGCTAGCTCAGGGTACATATAGCGCATATACCATAGTAAGCATATATAACATATCAGTAAAGTACATTCACACTGGTCCAAAACACTTGAGTCCAATGATTACTGCAGAAATCTGCAAACACAGTGCGGCTTGTCTTCTGCTGAATGAATACTGGGGGCAACAATGATTCTAGCTATCGAACCAACAAAACCCCTATCATCGAAGCTTGCCTCTTCTTCCCCCTTCCCTTCTGAGCCGCAGAGCCAGATTCAGTACCAGACACCTGAACACCTACTTCCTTCTGCTGGGGCATCTCCTCCAACAGTATGCTTGCCTCAGCCTTGTTTTAATTCAACAGTGGCTGGATGGGAGATGCCAGAGAGTAGTGGTGGATAATTGTTTATCGGGATGGAGGCCGGTGACTAGCGGGGTGCCTCAGGGATCTGTTTTGGGCCCAATGTTGTTTGTAATATACATAAATGATCTGGATGATGGGGTGGTAAATTGGATTAGTAAGTATGCCGATGATACTAAGGTAGGAGGTGTTGTGGATAATGAGGTGGATTTTCAAAGCTTGCAGGGAGATTTATGCCGGTTAGAAGAATGGGCTGAACATTGGCAGATGGAGTTTAATGCTGAGAAGTGTGAGGTTCTACATTTTGGCAGGAATAATCCAAATAGAACATACAGAGTAAATGGTAGGGCATTGAGGAATGCAGAGGAACAGAGAGATCTAGGAATAACTGTGCATAGTTCCCTGAAAGTGGAGTCTCATGTAGATAGGGTGGTGAAGAGGGCTTTTGGAATGCTGGCCTTTATAAATCAAAGCATTGAGTACAGAAGTTGGGATGTAATGCTAAAGTTGTACAAGGCATTGGTAAGGCCAAATTTGGAATATTGTGTGCAGTTCTGGTCACCGAATTATAGGAAAGATATCAATAAATTAGAGAGAGTGCAGAGACGATTTACTAGGATGTTACCTGGGTTTCAGCAATTAAGTTACAGAGAAAGGTTGAACAAGTTAGGTCTCTATTCATTGGAGCATAGAAGGTTGAGGGGGGATTTGATCGAGGTATTTAAAATTTTGAGAGGGATAGATAGAGTTGACGTGAATAGGCTGTTTCCATTGAGAGTAGGGGAGATTCAAAGGAGAGGACATGATTTGAGAGTTAGGGGGCAGAAGTTTAAGGGAAACACGAGGGGGTATTTCTTTACTCAAAGAGTGATAGCTGTGTGGAATGAGCTTCCTGTAGAAGTAGTAGAGGCCAGTTCAGTTGTGTCATTTAAGGTAAAATTGGATAGGTATATGGACAGGAAAGGAGTGGAGGGTTATGGGCTGAGTGAGGGTAGGTGGGACTAGGTGAGATTAAGAGTTCGGCACGGACTAGGAGGGCCAAGATGGCCTGTTTCCGTGCTGTGATTGTTATATGGTTATATGGTTTGCCAATGAATCCCAGTGTCTGATTAGCCACTTTTCAAATGCACAAACTCCTGCAAAGTGCTGCTTTTTAATACGTAGTTGCCAAGCTGTGTGTCACTTTGTCTCACTCCCAATCTCTGGCCACTGTTCATGTGATCTTGGACAGAGCTGTTGCCATACTAAGCTGTGAAGCACTGGGATATGGTGCATCTGTAAGAGTTATCAGGGACATGCTGAATTTCCTAGCCTTTTGTGGAAGTGGAGGTGTTGGTGTGTTTTCTTAGCCTCTGTTGGACCAGAACAAATTGCTGTTGATGTTTGTGCCTAGGAAGCTGATTTGATTTCAGATTTCTTGTGCCTGCATTTTCCCACTGATTCTGACAGCTGGAAAGGTGGATCCAAGCTCAAAGTGTACCTGATTCCCCACATTCCCCGGCAGTGAGCTTGTCCTCCTGCTGTCTCACAGGTCTCCCCATCTCTGCCTGTTGCTAGCCCTGGCCCCCAGGACAGCTCACCCAGAATCTTGTGCACCTGTGCCAGAGATCCCAGCACACGGATCTCTCACCCGTGAGCTCCCATCCTAGGCCAGTGCAGCACCTGAGCAGGTGGTGGCTGAGGCTTGACTGATCTCTGGCCATTCTCCCACCCAGTGCCCCTGTGATCTCTGTCTCAGAGGCCAACGTTAGGCTGTCTTTAAAGAAAGTGAACCCTCGTAAGGTGGGAGGTCCCGATGGACTACCTGGTAAGGCTCTGAAAACTTGTGCCAACCAACTGGCAGGAGCATTCAAGGACACTTTCAACCTCTCACTGCTACGGGCGGAAGTTCCTGCTTGCTTCAAAAAGGCAACAATTATACCAGTGCCTAAGAAGAATAATGTGAGCTGCCTTATTGACTATTGTCCGATAGCACTCACATCGACAGCTTTGAGAGGTTGGTCAGGGCTAGACTGAACTTCTGCCTCAGCAAGGACTTGAACCCTCTGCAATTTGCTTATTGCCACAATAGGTCAACGGCAGATGCAATCTCAATGGCTTTTCACATGGCCTTAGACCACTTGGACAACACAGACTCCTATGTCAGGATGCTGTTCATCGACTATAGCTCAGCAATTAATACCATCATTCCCACTATCCTATTGATAAGTTACAGAATCTGGGCCTCTGTACCTCCTTCTGCAATTGGATCCTCGACTCCCTAACCGGAAGACCACCATCTGTACAGATTGATGATAACATATCCCCTTCACTGACGATCAACACTGGTGCACCTCAGAGGTGTGTGCTTAGCCCACTGCTCTACTCTCTATATGCACATGACTGTGTGGCTAGGCATATCTCAAATACCATCTATAAATTTGCTGATGATACAACCATCGTTGATAGAATCTCAGGTGGTGACGAGAGGGCATACAGGAGTGAGATATGCCAGCTAGTGGAATGGTGACACAGCAACAACCTGGCACTCAACGTCAGTAAGACGAAAGAGCTGATTGTAGACTTCAGGAAGGGTAAGACAAAGGAACACATACCTCATAGAGAAATCAGAAGTGGAGAGAGTGAGCAGCTTCAAGTTCCTGGGTGTCAAGATCTCTGAGGACCTAACCTGGTCCCAAAATGTCAAAGCAGCTATAAAGAAAGCAAGACAGTGATTAAACCTGTACTTCATTAGGAGTTTGAAGAGATTTGGCATGTCAACAAAAACACTTAAAAACTTCTATAGATGTACCGTGTAGAGCATTCTGACAGGCTGCATCACTGTCTGGTATGGAGGGGCTATTGCACAGGATTGTGAAACGTTGCAGAAGGTTGTAAATCTAGTCAGCTCCATCCTGGGCACTAGCCTACAAAGTACACAGGACATCTTCAAAGGGCGGTGTCTCAGAAAGGCAGCATCCGTTATTAAGGACCCTCAGCACCCAGCACCCTTTTCTGTCTGTTACCATCAGGTAGGAGGTACAGAAGCCTGAAGGCACACACTCAGCAATTCAGGAACAGCTCCTTCTCCTCTGCCATCCGATCCCTAGATGGATATTGAACCCGTGTACACTACCTCACTTTTTAAATATCTATAATTTCTGTTTTTGCATGATTTTTAGTGTAATTGATTGATTTTTTTTCTTCTATATTATGTATTGCATTGACTGCTGCTATATTAACAAATTTTGTGACACATGCTGGTGATAATAAACCTGATTCTGATTCCTACATATCTGAAGGGCTGTGCTTCTGTCTGGCCAGGGCAGTGGGAGGGCGAAAGAAGGGGTGGCATGTTACGTTGTTGCAGTTAATGAATCAGAGAGAGCGCGAGTGGAGGGTGAGGTGGCATGTGAGGAGGAGGGTTGGGAAGGAAGGTCCCTCCCAGAGTTTAGTAAGGGTAAGCTGGGGAACTGTATGCCAGAGAGTCTGACATCAGTGATGTGAAAGTTTCTGGAGGTGGTTTTGAAGGACAGGATCTACCAGTGTTTGGAAAGACAAACACTGATCAGGGATAATCAGATGACTTTGTGTGTGAAACAGATTTGATTTGAGTTTTTTAAGAGGTGACAATGAGGGCAGGGTAGTAGATATTATCTATATAGGTTACTAAATCCAGCATGGCAACCTAATCTAGTAGGTTAGAAGACAGAATCTGGGGTGATCTAGCCATCTGGTTACAAAATTGGCTTGGTTGAAGGAGGCAGAGGAAGGTGATAGAAGGATGTTATTGGAAGTTATTGGAGGCATCAGCACTGTGGAAGTGAGTGAATACTCCTCTTTGCTATTCACCAATGAGAGGGAACTTGATGATAGTGAGGACAATATGAGTGAGGTTGATGTTCTGGAGCATGTCGATAATAAGGCAGAAGAGGTGTTGGAGTTGTTAAAATACATTAGGACAGATAAGTCCCTGGGTCCTGCCTGAATATTCCCCAGGCTGCTCCACGAGGCAAGGGAAGAGATTGCTGAGCCTCTGGCTAGAATCTTTATGTCCTCGTTGTCCACAGGAATTGTACCGGAGGATTAGAGGGAAGCGAATGTTGTCCCCTTGTTCAAAAAAGGTAGTAGGAACAGTCCAGGTTATTATAGACCAGTGAGCCTTATGTCTGTGGTGGGAAAACTGTTGGAAAAGATTCTTAGAGATAGGATCTATGGGCATTTAGAGAATCATGGTCTCATCAGGGACAGTCAGCATGGCTTTGTGAAGGGCAGATCGTGTCTAACAAGCCTGATAGAGTCCTTTGAGGAGGTTACCAGGCATATAGATGAGGGTAGTGCAGTGGATGTGATCTACATGGATTTTAGTAAGGCATTTGACAAGGTTCCACATGGTAGGCTTATTCAGAAGGCATGGGATCCAGGGAAGTTTGGCCAGGTGGATTCAGAATTGGCTTGCCTGCAGAAGGCAGAGGGTCATGGTGGAGGGAGTACATTCAAATTGGAGGGTTGTGACTAGTGGTGTCCCACAAGGATCAGTTTTGGGACCTCTGCTCATGATTTTTATTAACGACCTGGATGTGGGGGTAGAAGGGTGGGTTGGCAAGTTTGCAGATGACACAAAGGATGGTGGTGTCGTAGATAGTGTAGAGGGTTGTCAAAGATTGCAGAGAGACATTGATAGGATGCAGAAGTGGGCTGAGAAGCGTCAGATGGAGTTCAACCCAGAGAAGTGTGAGGTGGTACACTTTGGAAGGATAAACTCCAAGGCAGAGTACAAAATAAATGGCAGGATACTTGGGAGTGTGGAGGAGCAGAGGGATCTGGGGGTACATGTCCACAGATCCCTGAAAGTTGCCTCACAGGTAGACAGGGTAGTTAAGAAAGCTTATGGAGTGTTAGCTTTCATAAGTTGAGGGATAGAGTTTAAGAGTCTCAGGGTAATGATGCAGCTCTATAAAACTCTGGTTTAGGCTACACTTGGAGTACTGTGTCCAGTTCTGGTCTCCTCACTATAGGAAGGATGTGGAAGCATTGGAAAGGGTACAGAGGAGATTTACCAGGATGCTGCCTGGTTTAGAGAGTATGCATTATGATCAGAGATTAAGGGAGCTAGGGCTTTACTCTGCAGAGAAGGAGTATGAGAGGAGACATGATAGTAAGAGGAATAGATAGAGTGGACAGCCAGCACCTCTTCCCCAGGGCACCACTGCTCAGTACAAGAGGACATGGCTTTAAGGTAAGGGGTGGGAATTTCAAGGGGGATATTAGAGGAAGGTTTTTCACTCAGAAAGTGGCTGGTGTGTGGAATGCACTGCCTGAGTCAATGGTGGAGGCAGATACACTAGTGAAATTTAAGAGACTACTAGACAGGTATATGGAGGAATTTAAGGTGGGGGGTTATATGGGAGGCAGGGTGTAAGGGTCGGCACAACATTGTGGGCTGAAGGGCCTGTACTGTGCTGTACTATTCTATATTTAATGGAGGGATATGGACCATGTACAGGGAATGGAGGGATATGGACCATGTGCAGGGAATGGAGGGATATGAACTGTGTACAGGGAATGGAGGGATATGAACCATGTACACACGGAATTGAGGGATATGGACCATGTACGGAGAATGGAGGGATATAGATCATTTACAAACAGGGAATGGAGAGATATGGACCATGTACAGGGAGAGGGGGATATGGACCATGTGCACAGAGAGTAGACAGAGCTGACAACCTGTCTCTGAATGTGAACAAAACAAAAGAGATGGCTGTTGACTTCAGGAGGGCACGGAGTGACCACTCCCCGCTGAACATCGACAGCTCCTTGGTAGAGATCATTAAGAGCACCAAATTTCTTGGTGTTCACCTGGTGGAGAATCTCACCTGACCCATAGCAAAGAAAGCCCAGCAGCATCTCTACTTTCTGCAAAGGCTGAGGAAAGTCCATCTCCCACCCCCCCATCCTCATCACAGTCTACAGGTGTTGTATTGAGAGCATCCTGAGCAGCTGCATCACTGCCTGGTTCAGAAATTGCATCATCTCGGATCGCATGACCCTGCAGTGAGGTCAGCTATGAAGATCATCAGGGTCTCTTTTCCCGCCATCACGGACGTTTAGACTACATGCTGCATCCACAAAGCAAACAGCATTATGAAGGACCCCATGCACACCTCATACAATCTCTTCTCCCTCCTGCCATCTGGGAAAAGGCACCAAAGCATTTGGGCTCTCACGTCCAGACTATGTAACAGTTTCTTCCCCCAAGCTATCAGACTCCTCAATACCCAGAGCCTGGACTGACACCAACTTACTGCCCTCTACTGTGCCTATAGTCTTGTTTATTATTTATTGTAAGGCCTGCACTGTTTTGTGCATTTTATTCAGTCCTGGGTATGTCTGTAGTCTAGTGTTTTTTTTCTGTGTTGTTTTATGTAGTTTTCAGTGTAGTTTTTGTACTGTTTCATGTAGCACCATGGTCCTGAAAAATGTTGTCTCATTTTTACTGTGTTCTGTACCAGCAATTATGGTTGAAATGGCAATAAAAAGTGACATTACTTGACTCGATATTAACCATGTGTAGGTAAAAGAGAGTTAGTTTAATTTTTCTCAGCACAGTCAGAGCAAGCATTAATGGCAGAAAGACCTGCTCCTGGGCTTTGTTGTCCTATGTTCTCTGAGGAGCCTGGATTATACACTGTGGGACTGCTCTTGCCTCTCCACTCCTCTTTGGTGTGGGCACAAGCCCATAGTTAGTGGCTTCAGCACCCTTTGAATGAATTGTGTGACATAATTCAATGTCCATTGGAGCTCTTGCTTGTTTTGATTAACAGCACAAGTAGAATGTCTTCCCTTCACTCCTGATAACCTCTGTCACAGTTATGTCAAGGTCCCATAGATTCCTTCCTTTCACTCCCATAGCTGAAACCCTGCACTGGGACAGGCAACAGGCAGAGGAGGGAAAACACAAAGTACACTGCAGATGCTGTGGTCAAATCAACACGTACAAACAAGCTGGATGTACTCAGCAGGTCAGGCAGCATCCGCTGAAATGAGCAGTCAACGGTTTGGGCCAAGACCCTTCGTCAGGACCTTTAAATTCCTTTAATCAGTCCTGACGAAGGGTCTCGGCCCGAACCGTTGACTACTCATTTCCACGGATGCTGCCCGACCTGCTGAGTTCATCCAGCTTGTTTGTAAGAGGAGGGAAAACCAGCCTACCACAAGGGGGCAGTAGAGACCAGCAGGACAGACACAGATGACAGACACCAGCCCTCACACCAGGTGCAGACACTGAAGCCAGAATTCACACCAGACACTAGATAGACATCTGACACCAGCCCTCACATTAGGCAGTTATCAGATACAAGTGGGATACTAGAGGACACTTCCAGAAGAGCTTAACACTGAAGAGAAGGCTGAGCAGCCTCAATAAATATCGCCCAGTTAAGGCCATAAGATATAGGAGCAGGAGTAGCCCATTTGGCCCATTGAGTCTGCTCCATCATTCAATCATGGGCTGATTCAATTCTTCCAGTCATCCCCACTCCCCTGGCTTCTCCCCATATCCTTTGATGCCTTGGCTAATCAAGAACCTATTTATCTCTGCCTTAAATACACCCAATGACCTGGCCTCCACAGCCGCTTGTGGCAACAAATTCCACAGATTTACCACCCTCTGACTAAAGTAATTTCGCTGCATGTCTGTTCTAAACGGACATCCTTCAATCCTGAAGTTGTGCCCTCTTGTCCTGGACTCCCCTACCATGGGAAATAACTTTTGGAAATAACTCTTTTGGAAGAGGACAGCGAGGCTTGAGAGAAAGTGCGGCAGCGGCCATTTTCAAATTGTCCAATTGCTTCTCAGATCAGAGTTCTGAGAGGCGGGACTGCGCAGGCGCGTGAAGGAGGCCCGGGAAGGAGGGAAGATATAAAAAGAACGCCGCCTTAAGAAGCGGGCAGCTTCGTTTGCGGGCAGCGGAGTGAGCCGGGCGCAGAGTGTAGGGCTTGGGCTCAGAGGGCTTAGGCGGAAGAGGGCACAGTCGGCTTATCTTTTAGTTCTTGTATTTTCAGTTATTTGGGAGGTATGAGTGTGAGGGCAGCTTGTTGTTCTCGGTGTCGGATGTGGGAGATCCTGGAGTCTCCGAGCCTCCCGGACGTCCACATCTGCGCCAGGTGCGCCAAACTGCAGCTCCTGAGGGACCAAGTTAGGGAACTGGAGCTACAGCTCAATGACCTTCGCCTGGTCAGGGCGAGTGAGGAGGTGATAGAGAGGAGTTACAGGTAGGTGGTCACTCCGGGGCCACGGGAGGCAGATATGTGGGTCACGGTCAGGAAGGGGAAGAGGCAGGTACTAGAGAGTACCCCAGTGGCTGTACCCCTTGACAATAAATACTCATGTTTGAGTACTGTTGGGGGGGACAGCCTACCTGGTGGGAGTGACAGTGGCCGAGCCTCCAGCACAGAGGACGGCCCTGTAGCTCAGAAGGGTAGGGTTAGAAGAAAGAGGTCCATAGTAATAGGGGACTCAATAGTCAGGGGCTCAGACAGGCGTTTCTGTGGAGGTGACCGGGAGTCCCGAAGGGTAATTTGCCTCCCTGGTGCCAGGGTTCGGGACGTTTCTGATCAGTCCAAGATATCCTGAAGTGGGAGGGTGAAGAGCCAGAGGTCATGGTACATGTAGGTACCAATGACATAGGTAGGAAAGGGGAAGAGGTCCTGAAACGAGAGTACAGGGAGTTAGGAAGGCAGTTAAGAAGAAGGACCGCAAAGGTAGTAATCTCAGGATTACTGCCTGTGCCACGCGACAGTGAGAGTAGGAATAGAATTAGGTGGAGGATGAATGCGTGGCTGTGGGATTGGAGCAGGGGGCAGGGATTCAAGTTTCTGGATCATTGGGACCTCTTCTGGGGCAGGAGTGACCTGTTCAAGAAGGACGGGTTACACTTGAATCGTGGGGGGACCAATATCCTAGCGGGGAGGTTTGCTAGGGCTACAGGGCGGACTTTAAACTAGTAAGATGGGGGGGGCGGGAGACTATTTGAGGAGTCTATGGGAGAGGAGGTTAGTTCACCAGTGGAGCAAGTAAATAGACAGTGTGTGAGGGAGGAAAGGCAGGTGATGGAGAAGGGATGCGCTCAGCCCAAAGATGTAGGGGAGAAGAAAGAAAAGGATAATAAATTTGAATGCATTGTTAGGGATGGAAAGAGAGGAGGAGATGGAGAGTATCTTAAATGTATCTATTTTAATGCTAGGAACATTGTAAGAAAGGTGGATGAGCTTAAAGCGTGGATTGATACCTGGAATTATGATGTTGTAGCTATTAGTGAAACATGGTTGCAGGAAGGGTGTGATTGGCAACTAAATATTCCTGGATTTAGTTGCTTCAGGTGTGATAGAGTAGGAGGGGCCAGAGGAGGAGGTGTTGCATTGCTTGTCCGAGAAAATCTTATGGCGGTGCTTTGGAAGGATAGATTAGAGAGCTCCTCTAGGGAGGCCATTTGGGTGGAATTGAAGAATGGGAAAGGTGCATTAACACTGATAGGAGTGTATTATAGGCCACCTAATGGGGCGCATGAGTTGGAAGAGCAAATGTGTAAGGAGATAGCAGATATTTGTAGTAAACACAAGGTGGTGATTGTGGGAGATTTTAATTTTCCACACGTAGACTGGGAAGCTCATTCTGTAAAAGGGCTGGATGGTTTAGAGTTTGTGAAATGTGTGCAGGATAGTTTTTTGCAACAATACATAGAAGTACCGACTAGAGATGGGGCAGTGTTGGATCTCCTGTTAGGGAATGCGATAGGTCAGCTGACAGATGTATGTGTTGGGGAGCACTTCGGGTCCAGTGATCACAATAGCATTAGCTTCAATATAATTATGGAGAAAGACAGGACTGGACCTAGAGTTGAGATTTTTGATTGGAGAAAGGCTAACTTTGAGGGGATGCGAAGGGATTTAGAGAGAGTGGATTGGGTCAAGTTGTTTTATGGGAAGGATGTAATAGAGAAATGGAGGTCATTTAAGGGTGAAATTATGAGGGTACAGAATCTTTATGTTCCTGTTAGGGTGAAAGGAAAGGTTAAAGGTTTGAGAGCACCATGGTTTTCAAGGGATATTAGAAATTTGGTTCAGAAAAAGAGGGATGTCTACAATAGATATAGGCAGCATGAAGTAAAGGAATTGCTCAAGGAATATAAAGAATGTAAAAGGAATCTTAAGAAAGAGATTAGGAAAGCTAAAAGAAGATACGAGGTTGGTTTGGCAAATAAGGTGAAAGTAAATCCGAAAGGTTTCTACAGTTATATTAAAAGCAAGAGGATAGTGAGGGATAAAATTGGCCCCTTAGAGAATCAGAGTGGTCAGCTATGTGTGGAACCGAAGGAGATGGAAGAGATTTTGAATGATTTCTTCTCTTCGGTATTCACTAAGGAGAAGGATATTGAATTGTGTAAGGTGTGGGAAACAAGTAAGGAAGTTATGGAACCTATGACAATTAAAGAGGTGGAGGTACTGGCGCTTTTAAGAAATTTAAAAGTGGATAAATCTCCGGGTCCTGACAGGATATTCCCCAGGACCTTGAGGGAAGTTTGTGTAGAAATAGCAGGAGCTCTGACGGAGATCTTTAATATGTCATTAGAAACGGGGATTGTGCCGGAGGATTGGCGTATTGCTCATCTGGTTCCATTGTTTAAAAAGGGTTCTAGAAGGAAACCTAGCAATTATAGACCTGTCAGTTTGACATCAGTGGTGGGTAAATTAATGGAAAGTATTCTTAGAGATAGTATTTATAATTATCTGGATAGACGGGATCTGATTAGAAGTAGCCAGCATGGATTTGTGCGTGGAAGGTCATGTTTGACAAACCTTATTGAATTTTTTGAAGAAGTTACGAGGAATGTTGACGAGGGTAAGGCAGTGGATGTAGTCTATATGGACTTCAGCAAAGCCTTTGACAAAGTTCCACATGGAAGGTTAGTTAAGAAGGTTCAGTCGTTAGGTATTAATGCTGGAGTAATAAAATGGATTCAACAGTGGCTAGATAGGAGATGCCAGAGAGTAGTGGTGGATAATTGTTTATCGGGATGGAGGCCGGTGACTAGCGGGGTGCCTCAGGGATCTGTTTTGGGCCCAATGTTGTTTGTAATATACATAAATGATCTGGATGATGGGGTGGTAAACTGGATTAGTAAGTATGCCGATGATACTAAGGTAGGAGGTGTTGTGGATAATGAGGTGGATTTTCAAAGCTTGCAGGGAGATTTATGCCAGTTAGAAGAATGGGCTGAACGTTGGCAGATGGAGTTTAATGCTGAGAAGTGTGAGGTTCTACATTTTGGCAGGAATAATCCAAATAGAACATACAGAGTAAATGGTAGGGCATTGAGGAATGCAGAGGAACAGAGAGATCTAGGAATAACTGTGCATAGTTCCCTGAAAGTGGAGTCTCATGTAGATAGGGTGGTGAAGAGGGCTTTTGGAACGCTGGCCTTTATAAATCAAAGCATTGAGTACAGAAGTTGGGATGTAATGCTAAAGTTGTACAAGGCATTGGTAAGGCCAAATTTGGAATATTGTGTGCAGTTCTGGTCACCGAATTATAGGAAAGATATCAATAAATTAGAGAGAGTGCAGAGACGATTTACTAGGATGTTACCTGGGTTTCAGCAATTAAGTTACAGAGAAAGGTTGAACAAGTTAGGTCTCTATTCATTGGAGCGTAGGAGGTTGAGGGGGGATTTGATCGAGGTATTTAAAACTTTGAGAGGGATAGATAGAGTTGACGTGAACAGGCTGTTTCCATTGAGAGTAGGGGAGATTCAAACTAGAGGGCATGATTTGAGAGTTAGGGGGCAGAAGTTTAAGGGAAACACGAGGGGGTATTTCTTTACTCAAAGAGTGATAGCTGTGTGGAATGAGCTTCCTGTAGAAGTAGTAGAGGCCAGTTCAGTTGTGTCATTTAAGGTAAAATTGGATAGGTATATGGACAGGAAAGGAGTGGAGGGTTATGGGCTGAGTGAGGGTAGCTGGGACTAGGTGAGATTAAGGGTTCGGCACGGACTAGGAGGGCCAAGATGGCCTGTTTCTGTGCTGTGATTGTTATATGGTTATAACTTTGCCATACCTAATCTGTCCAGGCCTTTTAACATTCGGAAGGTTTCTATGAAGTTCCCCCTCATTCTCCAGGGAATACAGCCCAAGAGCTGCCAGATGTTCCTCATATGTTAACCCTTTCATTCCTGGAATCATTCTCGTGGAATCTTCTCTGAACCCTCTCTAATGTCAGTATATCCTTTCTAAAATAAGGAGCCCAAAACTGCACACAATACTCCAAGTGTGGTCTCATGAGTACCTTATAGAGCCTCAACATCACATCCCTGCTCTTATATTCAATACCTCTCAAAATGAATGCCAACATTGCAGTCAACTTCTTCACTGCCAATTCAACCTGGAGGTTAACCTTTTAGGGTATCTTGCACAAGGGCTCCCAAATCCCTTTGCATTTCTGCATTTTGAATTCTCTCTCCATCTAAATAATAGTCTGCTCATTTATTTCTTTCACCAAAGTGCTTGACCATACACTTTCCAACATTATATTTCATTTGACACTTCTTTGCCTATTCCCCTAAACTATCTAAGTCTCTCTACAGGTTCTCTGTTTCCTCAACATACCCAATCCTCCACTTATCTTTGTATCACTGGCAAATTTAGCCACAAATCCATTTATCCCATAGTCCAAATCATTAACATACATTGCAAAAAGCAGCAGTCCCAACATCGACCCCTGTGGAACTCCACTGGTGACTGGCAGCCAGCCAGAATGGGATCCCTTTACTCCCACTCTCTGTTTTCTGCCAATCAGCCAATGCTTCTGAAAATCCAAGTATACCACATCTACTATATCTCCTTTGTCTACCCTGCTTGTAATTGTAAGTAGGTTAGTCAGGCAGGATTTTCCTTTCAGGAAACCATGCTGGCTTTGGCCTAGCTTGTCATGTGTCTCCTGGTACTCTGTAACCTTATCCCTAACAATCGATTTCAACAACTTCCCAACCATTGATGTCAGGCTAACAGGTCTATAGTTTCCTTTCTGCTGCCTCCCACTCTTCTTAAATAGCAGAGTAACATTTGCAATTTTCCAGTCATCCAGTACAATGCCAGAATATATCAATTCTCGAAAGATCATCGTTAATGCCTCCACAATCTCTCCAGCTACTTCCTTCAGAACCAGAGAGTGCATTCCATCAGGTCCAAGAGATTTTTCCACCCTCAGATCATTAAGCTTCCTGAGCACCTTCTCAGTCATAATTTTCACTGCACAAACTTCAATTCCCTGACACTCATGAATGTCTGGCATACTGCAGACGTCTTCCATCATGAAGACTGATGCAAAATACGTATTCAGTTCCTCTGTCATCTCTGCATCTCTCATTACAATATCGCCAGTGTCATTTTCCATTGGTCCTATATCTACCCTTGACTCTCTTTTATCCTTTATATACTTAATAAAAGCTTTTAGTATCTTCTTTGATATTAGTTGCCAGCCTTTCTTTCATAATTAATCTTTTCCTTCCTAAAGACCTTCCTAGTTTCCTTCTGCAAGTTTATAAAAGCTTCCCAATCCTCTGTCTTCCCACTGGCTTCAGTTTCCTTGTATGCCCTCGCTTCTGCTTTCACTTTGGCTCTGACTTCACTTGTCAGCCACAGTAGTGTCCTTCTTCCATTCAAAAATTTCTTCTTATTTGGAATATATCTGTCTCGCAACTTCCCTTATTTTTCGCAGAAACTCCTGCTAGTATCTCTTTCCAATCAACTTTGGCCAGTTCCCCTCTCATGCCATTGTAATTTCCTTTAATCCACTGAAATACTAACACATTGGAATTTAGTTTCTTCTTCTCAAATTTCAAAGTTAACTCGATCATATTGTGATCACTGTTAGCTAAGGGTTTCTTAACCTTAAGCTCTCTTATCACCTCTGGATCATTGCACAACAACCAATCCAGTACAGCCGATCCCCTAATGGGTTCAACAACAAGCTGTTCTAAAAAGCCATCCCTTAGACATTCTACAAATCCTCTCTCTTGAGGTCCAGTACTGGCCTGGTTTTCCCAATCCACTTTCATATTATAATCCCCAGTGATTATCATGACATTGCCTTTCTGACACGCCTTGTTTATCTCCTGCTGTAATTTGCAATCCAGGTCCCAGCTGCCATTTTGGAGGCCTGTATACAACTGCCATGAGGGTCCTTTTACCCTTGGCATTTCTTAACTCAACCATAGAGACTCTACACCTTCCAATCCTATGTCACCCCTTTCTGATGATTTAATATTATTTCTTATACACAGGGCCACACCACCCCCTCTGCCTACTAACCAATCTTTCCGATACACCGTATATCCTTGGACATTCAGCTCCCAATGGCAGCCATCCTGTAGCCAAGTTTCAGAGATGGCCACAACATCGTATTTGCCAATCTGTAGCTGAATTTCAAGATTGTCCATTTTATTCCCTATGCTGCGTGCATTCAAATACAACACTTCCGGTCCAGTATTTGTTGCTCTCTGTTTTAACTGCACCACGCCTCTATTGTCCTGTAACTCATTCCACTGGCTGTGATTATCGCCTACCTGTCCTTTCTATCATTTCTGTTGCACGCTATCTCTGATTTACTTCTGCTTTCCCTTCCTCAGCCCTATCACTCCAGTTCCCATTCCCCTGCCAAATTAGTTTAAACCCTCCCGAACAGCTCTATTAAGCCAGCCTGCTAGGATATTGGACCCCTTTGTACCTCCCTGCATAACTGGATTCTTGACTTTCTCACTGGGGAGGAGGCCACAGTCATTGCAGATCAGAAATAACTGACGATTAACACCGGCGCACCTCAAGGATATGTGCTTAACCCACTGCTGTGCTCTCTCTACACTATGTGGCTAGGCATAATGCAAATACCAACTATAAGTTTGCCAGTGATGCAACTGTTACTGGCAGAACTTCAGATGGTGATGAGGAGGCGTACAGGAGTGAGACAGATCAGCTGGTTGAGTGGTGTCACAACAATATTGCACACAACATGAGTAAGACTAAGGAATTGATTGTGGACATCAGGAAGGGGAAGTTAAAAAAACACACATCGGTCCTCATCAAGGGGGATGGAGGGAAAGGATAAGCAGCTTTAAGTTTTTGGGTGTCATTATCTCTGAAGATCTATCCTTGACCCAATATATTAATACGATTATGAAGAAGGCATGCCAATATGTGTATTTCACTAGGAGATTTGATACGTCACCAAAGACAAAAGCAGATCTCTATAGATGTACCATGGAGAGTATTCTATCTGGTTGCATCTCCATTTGCTATGAAGGGGTCACTGCACGGGAATGGAAAAAGCTCCAGAGGGTTGTAAACTCAGCCAGCTCCATCATGGGCACTAGTCTCCACACTATCAAAGACATCTTCAAAAGATGATAACTCAAAAAGGGACATCCGTCACTAAGGAACCCCACCACCCAGGACCTGCCCTCTTCTCATTGCTACCATCAGACAGGAGGTACAGAAGCCCAAACACACACACTTAATGTCTTATGAACAACTTCTTCTGCTTCACCATCAGATTTCTTAAAGAACAATAAACTCATGAACACCATATCATTATTCTCCTCTCTTTTGCACTACTTATTTAATTTATTTTATATATAAGTTTAAATTCAAGCTTAATTCAACCATACACAAATACGGCCAAATGAAACAGTGTTCCTCTGGGGCTTTGGTGCAAAACACATTACTAACTGAACATAACACACAGAGCACAGAGCACCAGAACACATAGCACACAACACACAGAGCACAGACACACAAAGACAGTCACCAATAATAAACTAGCTCAAGTCTCCAAGTGGCACAGCCTGTAGACTGATGATGCATGGGATGTTGCACTGGTCCATCCAGTTTTCTACTGGAGGGCAGCACCCATGGGAGGGAGCAGCTCCCAACCCAGCATGCCCCCCAAGGTCTCTTCTGTCTCCCACACCACCTGTGGCATCTCCTCCACTGGGAGGCTAAAACAGGCAACCCCACAGCATGAGGGTCTAGCCTGCGCCACACCACAACTGAGGAAATGCTGCTCCACCACTGTCGGTCTTGCCAATGAACCAGTCAATCAGACACAGTATTCTAAATTACCAATGTCCAATAGGGTCTCAAAAACACAAGAAAATGTCCAAGATATGCACTTGCACCATTTGTAAGACCACGCACCACCTCGAACAATAACAGTACACCCATTCAGGCAACAACACGACAAAGGTGTGTAATAGGTCCAGCTCCATCACTATTGAACAGCTGACCTGCAATCCCTAATCTCCAGCAGTGTCTTGTGATTGTAAACAAGACGTAAAGGGCAAACAGTTACACCTTTGGTTGGACCCAGAGCGGATGCTGTGTCTGAACACTCTGCATCTTACTGGAAGATATACATATTTGTATAGATACTTATTTATAAATACAGAGGATTCTGATCAAAGGTAATCTGTAAGGAGTCTGTACGCCCACCCCTTGGATTGTGTGGGTTTACTCAGGGAGCTCCATTTCCCTCCCACAATCCAAAAACATACCAGTTGGTAGGTTAATTAGTCATTGTAAATTGTCCCGTGATTAGGCTAGGGTGAAATTGGAGGTTGCTGGACAGCACAACTCAAAGAGTGGGAAGGGCATCAGTCACGTACACCTGCGTGGCCGTTAGAAAATACACTGCACATAAAGCGAACAGTCAGTCACATACACCTGCGTGGCCGTTAGAAAATACACTGCACATAGAGCCGACAGTCAGTCACGTACACCTGCGTGGCCGTTAGAAAATACACTGCACATAAAGCGAACAGTCAGTCACATACACCTGCGTGGCCGTTAGAAAATACACTGCACATAGAGCCGACAGTCAGTCACGTACACCTGCGTGGCCGTTAGAAAATATACTGCACATAAAGCGAACAGTCAGTCACGTACACCTGCGTGGCCGTTAGAAAATACACTGCACATAGAGCCGACAGTCAATCACGTACACCTGCGTGGCCGTTAGAAAATACACTGCACATAGAGCCGACAGTCAGTCACGTACACCTGCGTGGCCGTTAGAAAATACACTGCACATAGAGCCGACAGTCAGTCACGTACACCTGCGTGGCCGTTAGAAAATACACTGCACATAGAGCCGACAGTCAGTCACGTACACCTGCGTGGCCGTTAGAAAATACACTGCACATAGAGCCGACAGTCAGTCACGTACACCTGCGTGGCCGTTAGAAAATACACTGCACATAGAGCCGACAGTCAGTCACGTACACCTGCGTGGCCGTTAGAAAATACACTGCACATAAAGCGAACAGTCAGTCACATACACCTGCGTGGCCGTTAGAAAATACACTGCACATAAAGCCGACAGTCAATCACGTACACCTGCGTGGCCATTAGAAAATACACTGCACATAGAGCCGACAGTCAGTCACGTACACCTGCGTGGCCGTTAGAAAATATACTGCACATAGAGCCGACAGTCAGTCACGTACACCTGCGTGGCCGTTAGAAAATACACTGCACATAGAGCCGACAGTCAGTCACGTACACCTGCGTGGCCGTTAGAAAATACACTGCACATAAAGCCGACAGTCAATCACGTACACCTGCGTGGCCATTAGAAAATACACTGCACATAGAGCCGACAGTCAGTCACGTACACCTGCGTGGCCGTTAGAAAATATACTGCACATAGAGCCGACAGTCAGTCACGTACACCTGCGTGGCCGTTAGAAAATACACTGCACATAGAGCCGACAGTCAGTCACGTACACCTGCGTGGCCGTTAGAAAATATACTGCACATAGAGCCGACAGTCAGTCACGTACACCTGCGTGGCCGTTAGAAAATACACTGCACATAAAGCCAACAGTCAGTCACATACACCTGCGTGGCCGTTAGAAAATATACTGCACATAAAGCGAACAGTTGGATCTGTTGCATGTGCTTGTGTTGTTATCCATTTGGGCCTACGGATGCTGATTCAGAAACAAGTGATTTTGGTTTTTTTCTCTAATTTTGACTTCCATGAAATTTTTTAGACATTTGCCAAGGTGTCACAAAAGGATTTGACACTAGCTGAAATAATTAGCCCTCTGAACAAAATTAAAAGCCATCTACCTAACACCACTCTTCATCAGCTGGCAGAGATAATTGGAGTGCTAAAACCTACAATTGCACACTTAATACATCAACAAGGTGAACTGTGAGAAGAATGGGCACTACACAAGGGACAACAGGGAACATCCCAAAAGCCAGTGTGAAGGTAAGGATCGAGATGTTGAAATGGCCCTCAGTCAATCATTTTCCCATTGTAACTGAATGAGGTTTCAAAACCTTTGATTTGCCCTTAAAGTACAGATGTTGGCTAATAACATATTTCACTATATGATAAAGATTTTTTTTGCCTTTTTTCTTTCTTTACCAAACAGCTTTGGTCTTGGTAGTGGGATTAGATTCTTTTTATATATATAATAAAATTACCACATTTCAATATTATGATTTAATTTAATTTACATGAATATAGGGTAATGAGATTACAAATGTGATTCAAATAATGTTTTTAATGATATTTAATCCTTTTTTTGATTTATATATATCTTATTGTTCTCTGTATTCTTCTATGTAGAAATTAATAAAAATATTGAAAGAATAACTGAATGAGGTGTGTGAGGTGTGTTGTTCCTGGGCAAACTGTTTACGTCAGTGGACTAATGTTAAAGGCAACCAGTCAGAGGGTCTAGCCACTTACTTGGGACTAAAGAGCATAAACAAAATCAAGAAAATGGACAATTCAAAACTGTTTTGCTCACTGCAGTTTCAAGCATTCAGGCTAGAAATGGCTGAGAGTGAAAATGAAATGATTTCACTACTTCAACAAGTTAAGAAATGTGAAGGATTTAAAGATCTCAACGATCATCTTGAATGAAATTGAACTGAAGATTTGGGCTATGCAATTATTGATAGTATTGTTTGAAAGCAGTCCATTATCTGCACCATATGATTCTGTCCATTTACAGTCAATCAAAAGGTTGAAGCAGCATACAACAAATGGATTCTCCTGTCAGTAACTATTAGGAACAGATACACAGTTTTATAGTACTCTAGTAGTATTGATAGTTAGCTCTGAATTTCATTTAAGTACATAAATTTGTTACCCAGTTAAACAGTACTTTGTCTTTCTTTGAGACCTTTTAAACTCTTTTGAAGAACTTCAACTAATTGGGGCAGCTGCTTAGTTGGGCCAAAATGGGCTGCTCCCAGTGTGTTTCAATTAACCAGAATTCACTGTATATACAACTACGCATATACTAGACAGCAATCGCCAGAGCCATTCACCAACACACAGGACGAGACAGCTGTCTCCAGTGCCAGACATACCCACCAGAGGCAGGTGTAAATCCATCCCAATGCTGAGTGTTGAGATGAAGAAAGGGGAGGACAGTTCTGGACAGGGACAGCAGGAGCCTCGGATAACAGTGCTCCTTCTCTGCCACCTCCCTCCCTGTCACCGAGACCAGTTGCGGAAATGGCAGTGGGAACTTCACATGAATTTCTATACAAGCTAGTCAAAAATGGTTCAGATTCCAGGCTGCAGATCACCCTTGGGACTCTGTTTTCCTGCCTGTAAACTAACTGATCTGTGCTCACCATGTGCAAATACATTTTAATCACACAGACTGCCTCTCAGCCCCTTTTTGGTTTGAGTATGAACTAATTCTGGGTGCCCTGAAATAGCTGTGCTGGCATATTGTTGGATTTTTGAAGAGTCCACATTTTAGAAGGAAGTGAGTGAACAGTTTACAGATGGTTATTCAGAAACATTTCCTTTGACACCACACAGCCCTCGCCCGCAGTGAGTCTGACCTGTGAAAGAGGAACTCCCCGCTCATTCCAAAACCAGGAGAAGGCAAGATCTCAGCCACATTGCAGAAAAAAGATGTGGTGGGGGAGGGCGGGGAGAGGAAGGGTGGGGGAGGGAAGAAAAAAACATCTTCCACAGCGCCAGCAGAGTTATTGCTGGCCGGTACATCCCAGGGTGCGGGGATAGCCGTTGAGGGACGCGGTGAAGTGGGAAGGATCGCGGTCATAGGTCATGGGACATGAGAGACTGTGCAGGGGCTGGGGTATACAGGAAAAGTTCTGCTGGACGAGCTCAGTGCATTGAGCAGCAGCTGTGGTGGCGGGGGGAGAGGAGCCGTTGAGTTCTTGGCTCCTTCTACCTCTGGAGCGGGTATCCGTAGAAACAGCAATGGCCCGTCAGTCCATAAAGTGTGTGGTAACCACTAACTACCCACTTACCCTTTCCATCTACATTTCCATCAACCGCCCTCAGACTGTGCCCCTCTCCTTCACAGCCTACAGCCCCTCCACCTGTAGGAGGAGACCATAACATCCGAAGACAAACCCACGAAAGAAATTGTACGAATTCCTCACAGACAGAAGGCCCGAGCATGACTCTCTCAGTCTGTGAGTCAGTAGCACCATTGTATTGCAGTTTCATGAAGAATGGCAGATGCAGGAAATCCGGAGCAACACACACACAATGCTGGAAGATCTCAGCAGCTCAGGCAGCATCTATGGAGGGCACGATGTCCTGATGAAGGGTCTCGGCCTGAAACATCAACTCTTACTTCCTTTCAAAGATATATCCTAACCAGCTGAGCTTCTCCAGATTTTGTGTGTGTTGTCCTTACTTCAGTGTCAGACCTTCACAGTTCTTTAGAAGCAATCTACTTCACAGACACTGGATGGATTCTGGTGTGAACTCAGTAAACTCCCACCCACATACCCCACTCTAATACTCACACTCCACCCACCCCACATACCCCACTCTAGTACTCACACTCCACACACCCCTCATACCCCACTCTAATACACTCCACCCACCCCTCATACCCCACTCTAATACACTCCACCCACCCCTCATACCCCACTCTAATACACTCCACCCACCCCTCATACCCCACTCTAATACTCACACTCCACCCACCCCACATACCCCACTCTAATACTCACACTCCACCCACCCCACATACCCCACTCTAGTACTCACACTCCACCCACCCCACATACCCCACTCTAATACTCACACTCCACACACCCCTCATACCCCACTCTAATACTCACACTGAACCCACATCACATACCCCACTCTAAAACTCACACTCCACCCACCCCACATACCCCACTCTAATACTCACACTCCACCCATCCCACATACCCCACTCTAATACTCACACTCCACCCACCCCACATACCCCACTCTAATACTCACACTCCACCCACCCCACATACCCCACTCTAATACTCACACTCCACCCATCCCACATACCCCACTCTAATACTCACACTCCACCCACCCCACATACTCCACTCTAATACTCACACTCCACCCACCCCACATACCCCACTCTAATACTCACACTCCACACATCCCACATACCCCACTCTAATACTCACACTCCACCCACCCCACATACCCCACTCTAGTACTCACACTCCACACATCCCACATACCCCACTCTAGTACTCACACTCCACCCACCCCACATACCCCACTCTAGTACTCACACTCCACACACCCCTCATACCCCACTCTAGTACTCACACTCCACACACCACACATACCCCACTCTAATACTCACACTCCACACACCACACATACCCCACTCTAATACTCACACTCCACACACCACACATACCCCACTCTAATACTCACACTCCACCCATCCCACATACCCCACTCTAATACTCACAATCCACCCACCCCACATACCCCACTCTAATACTCACACTCCACCCACCCAACATACCCCACTCTAGTACTCACACTCCACCCATCCCACATACCCCACTCTAATACTCACACTCCACACACCCAACATACCCCACTCTAGTACTCACACTCCACCCACCACACATACCCCACTCTAATACTCACACTCCACACACCCCACATACCCCACTCTAGTACTCACACTCCACCCACCACACATACCCCACTCTAGTACTCACACTCCACCCATCCCACATACCCCACTCTAATACTCACACTCCACCCACCACACATACCCCACTCTAATACTCACACTCCACACACCCCACATACCCCACTCTAGTACTCACACTCCACCCACCACACATACCCCACTCTAATACTCACACTCCACCCATCCCACATACCCCACTCTAATACTCACACTCCACCCACCCCACATACCCCACTCTAATACTCACACTCCACCCTCCCCACATACCCCACTCTAGTACTCACACTCCACCCATCCCACATACCCCACTCTAGTACTCACACTCCACACACCCCTCATACCCCACTCTAATACTCACACTCCACCCACCCCACATACCCCACTCTAATACTCACACTCCACCCTCCCCACATACCCCACTCTAGTACTCACACTCCACCCATCCCACATACCCCACTCTAGTACTCACACTGAACCCACACCACATACCCCACTCTAGTACTCACACTCCACCCATCCCACATACCCCACTCTAGTACTCACACTGAACCCACACCACATACCCCACTCTAGTACTCACACTCCACCCATCCCACATACCCCACTCTAGTACTCACACTCCACACACCCCTCATACCCCACTCTAATACTCACACTCCACCCACCCCACATACCCCACTCTAATACTCACACTCCACCCTCCCCACATACCCCACTCTAGTACTCACACTCCACCCATCCCACATACCCCACTCTAGTACTCACACTGAACCCACACCACATACCCCACTCTAGTACTCACACTCCACCCACCCCACATACCCCACTCTAGTACTCACACTCCACACACCCCACATACCCCACTCTAATACTCACACTGAACCCACATCACATACCCCACTCTAATACACTCCACCCACCCCACATACCCCACTCTAATACTCACACTCCACCCTCCCCACATACCCCACTCTAGTACTCACACTCCACCCATCCCACATACCCCACTCTAGTACTCACACTGAACCCACACCACATACCCCACTCTAGTACTCACACTCCACCCACACCACATACCCCACTCTAATACACTCCACCCACCCCACATACCCCACTCTAATACTCACACTCCACACACCCCTCATACCCCACTCTATTACACTCCACCCACCCCACATACCCCACTCTAATACTCACACTGAACCCACCCCACATACCCCACTCTAAAACTCACACTGAACCCACCCCACATACCCCACTCTAATACTCACACTCCACACACCCCTCATACCCCACTCTAATACTCACACTCCACCCACCCCTCATACCCCACTCTAGTACTCACACTCCACCCACCCCACATACCCCACTCTAATACTCACACTCCACCCATCCCACATACCCCACTCTAATACTCACACTCCACCCATCCCACATACCCCACTCTAATACTCACACTCCACCCACCCCACATACCCCACTCTAATACTCACACTCCACACACCCCTCATACCCCACTCTAATACTCACACTCCACCCACCCCTCATACCCCACTCTAGTACTCACACTCCACCCACCCCACATACCCCACTCTAATACTCACACTCCACCCATCCCACATACCCCACTCTAAAACTCACACTCCACCCACCCCACATACCCCACTCTAGTACTCACACTCCACCCACCCCTCATACCCCACTCTAAAACTCACACTCCACCCACCCCACATACCCCACTCTAATACTCACACTCCACCCTCCCCACATACCCCACTCTAATACTCACACTCCACACACCCCTCATACCCCACTCTAGTACTCACACTCCACCCACCCCACATACCCCACTCTAATACTCACACTCCACCCTCCCCACATACCCCACTCTAGTAGTCACACTCCACCCACCCCACATACCCCACTCTAGTACTCACACTCCACCCACCCCTCATACCCCACTCTAATACTCACACTCCACCCACCCCACATACCCCACTCTAGTACTCACACTCCACCCACCCCTCATACCCCACTCTAATACTCACACTCCACCCACCCCACATACCCCACTCTAGTACTCACACTCCACCCACCCCTCATACCCCACTCTAATACTCACACTCCACACACCCCTCATACCCCACTCTAATACTCACACTCCACCCACCCCACATACCCCACTCTAATACTCACACTCCACCCTCCCCACATACCCCACTCTAGTAGTCACACTCCACCCACCCCACATACCCCACTCTAGTACTCACACTCCACCCACCCCTCATACCCCACTCTAATACTCACACTCCACCCACCCCACATACCCCACTCTAGTACTCACACTCCACCCACCCCTCATACCCCACTCTAATACTCACACTCCACCCTCCCCACATACCCCACTCTAGTAGTCACACTCCACCCACCCCACATACCCCACTCTAAAACTCACACTCCACACACCCAACATACCCCACTCTAATACTCACACTGAACCCACCCCACATACCCCACTTTAAGACTCACACTCCACACACCCCACATACCCCACTCTAATACTCACAGTCCACCCACCCCACATACCCCACTCTAATACTCACACTCCACCCACCCCACATACCCCACTCTAATACTCACACTCCACCCACCCCTCATACCCCACTCTAATACTCACACTCCACTCACCCCACATACCCCACTCTAAGACTCACACTCCACCCATCCCACATACCTCACTCTAATACTCACACTCCACCCATCCCACATACCCCACTCTAATACACTCCACCCACCCCTCATACCCCATCTAATACTCACACTCCACCCATCCCACATACCCCACTCTAGTACTCACACTCCACCCACCCCACATACCCCACTCTAATACTCACACTCCACCCATCCCACATACCCCACTCTAATACTCACACTCTGCCCACCCTACATACCCCACTCTAATACACTCCACCCACCCAACATACCCACTCTATTACACTCCACCTACCCCACATACCACCTTAATACTCACACTCCATCCACCCCACATACCTCACTCTAATACTCACCCTCCACCCACCCCACATACCCCACTCTAATACTCACACTCCACCCACCCCACATACCCCACTCTAATACTCACCCTCCACCCACCCCACATATCCCACTCTAATACACTCCACCCACCCAACATACCCCACTCTAATACTCACACTCCGCCCACCCTACATACCCCACTCTAATACACTCCACCCACCCAACATACCCACTCTAATACACTCCACCCACCCAACATACCCACTCTAATACACTCCACCCACACCACATACCCCACTCTATTGCACTCCACCCACACCACATACCCCACTCTATTACACTCCACCTACCCCACATACCACCCTAATACTCACACTGAACCCACACCACATACCCCACTCTATTACACTCCACCTACCCCACATACCACCCTAATACTCACACTGAACCCACCCCACATACCCCACTCTAAAACTCACACTCCACACACCCCACATACCCCACTCTAATACTCACACTCCGCACACCCTACATACCCCACTCTAATACACTCCACCCACCCAACATACCCACTCTAATACACTTCACCCACACCACATACCCCACTCTATTGCACTCCACCCACCCCACATACTCCACTCTATTACACTCCACCTACCCCACATACCACCCTAATACTCACACTCCATCCACCCCACATACCCCACTCTAATACTCACACTCCACCCACCCCACATACCCCACTCTAATACTCACACTCCCCCTGAATTTCTGGTGTAGGCTGAGTATTATACTCAGTATTATGTATACCTGTACAACTGCTCGTTAATGCAAACATCTAAACATTTAAACATGTGGCAGCATCTCAATGCATAAAAGCATTTAGTCATGGTCAAAGAGATTCAATTGTTGTTGAGAATGGGCAATAAGTGACTTTGACTGTGGAATGATTGTTGGTGTCAGAGCGGGTGGTTTGAGTATCTCGGAAACTGCTGATCTCCTGGGGTTTCCACACACAAACTGTCTCTAGAGTTTACAGAGAATGGGGCAAAAAACAAAAAAAAAATCCAGTGAGGGGTAGTTCTGTGGTAATAATACCTCATTAGTGAGAGAGCTCAGCAGAGAATGGCCAGATTGCTTCAAGCTGACAGGAAGGTGAGAGTAACTTAAATAACCACACGTTACAACAGTGGTGTGCAGAAGAGCATCTCTGAATGTACAACAAGTCAAACCTTGAAGTGGATGGATTTCAGCAGCAGAAGACCATGTAATTAAGCCTTGTTGATAGTTGTAGCCCTGCTGTAAACAATGTCATGCTGAAATTATGGTGTGTGTAGAGAAAGTTGCCCCGAAGGGTTTGCCTGTGAGGTGGTGCTGCTTCTTGATTCTCCTCTGTCCCTTACAACAGGGAGGAGAGGGTAATAACACATATCATCTTCATGTGAACCACACCTCAGTCACACTAATTTTTATTCAAAATTGAAAAATAAAAATCCATAAATACAATGAATAAAAGCTAAGTCACGGCTTCACACAACTCTCTGTAAATCAGTCATTCACGAGGACCCCAGAACCAGCTCATTCATGGGGGCTTGGCTAGAACGGGTTCTGTCCTATAGGGCCGTGGGATGTTACTGCTCTTGGAGAGGCTTAACGTGGATCAGGACTCTTAACCCCTCCTCACACTTGTAGAGTGAGGCTGAAGTGGAAACCTCCTGGGTTCAGGAAGCTCATTGAAGTTGGAGACGCAGCCCTGATGCAGAATTGGATATTCCTGAGTGGGATGTCTGTTGCCATCTTGATGTTTGGCAGATGTTCTTGTCTGGCCACCACCCCACCCCTCCCATCCCACGGGATCCCTCGAGAGAGAGAGACCGGTCTGCGTCTAGTGTGAGGCTTGTGGAAGAGGTGCAACAGAGCAGTGAGGGTCAGCGGGAGGTGAGAGGGGTAGATGGATTTTCAGCACAGCAGAACACTTCATTCTCAAGGCACAAGTAACCACAATAGGGATCGCAGCAACCCATCAATGGCCTACATGCAGTTCACTGTGAAGGGAAGAGCCAGACCTTCACCACATTACCCACCCCACATACCCCACTCTAATACTCACACTCCCCCCAACACATACCCACTCTAATACTCACATTCCCCCCAACACATACCCACTCTAATACTCACACTCCCCTCCTACATACCCACTCTAATACTCACACTCCCACACATACCCCACTCTAATACTCACACTCCCCCCAACACATACCCACTCTAATACTCACACTCCCCTCCTACATACCCACTCTAATACTCACACTCCCCCAACACATACCCACTCTAATACTCACACTCCCCCCAACACATACCCACTCTAATACTCACACTCCCTTCCTACATACCCACTCTAATACTCACACTCCCCCAACACATACCCACTCTAATACTCACATTCCCCCCAACACATACCCACTCTAACACTCACACTCCCCTCCTACATACCCACTCTAATACTCACACTCCCACACATACCCCACTCTAATACTCACACTCCCCCCAACACATACCCACTCTAATACTCACACTCCCCTCCTACATACCCACTCTAATACTCACACTCCCCCAACACATACCCACTCTAATACTCACACTCCCCCCAACACATACCCACTCTAATACTCACACTCCCTTCCTACATACCCACTCTAATACTCACACTCCCCCAACACATACCCACTCTAATACTCACACTCCCCCAACACATACCCACTCTAATACTCACACTCCCTTCCTACATACCCACTCTAATACTCACACTCCCCCAACACATACCCACTCTGATACTCACACTCCCCCCAACACATACCCACTCTGATACTCACACTCCCACACATACCCCACTCTAATACTCACACTCCCCCCAACACATACCCACTCTAATACTCACACTCCCACACATACCCCACTCTAATACTCACACTCCCCCCAACACATACCCACTCTAATACTCACACTCCCCCAACACATACCCACTCTGATACTCACACTCCCACACATACCACACTCTAATATTCACACTCCCCTCCTACATAACCCACTCTAATACTCACACTCCCCTCCTACATACCCACTCTAATACTCACACTCCCCCCAACACATACCCACTCTAATACTCACACTCCCCCAACACATACCCACTCTAATACTCACACTCCCCCAACACATACCCACTCTAATACTCACACTCCCCAAACACATACCCACTCTAATACTCACACTCCCCTAACACATAACCCACTCTAATACTCACACTCCCCCAACACATACCCACTCTAATACTCACACTCCCACACATACCCCACTCTAATACTCACACTCCCCTCCTACATAACCCACTCTAATACTCACACTCCCCTCCTACATACCCACTCTAATACTCACACTCCCCTCCTACATAACCCACTCTAATACTCACACTCCCCTCCTACATACCCACTCTAATACTCACACTCCCCCAACACATACCCACTCTAATACTCACACTCCCCTCCTACATACTCCACTCTAATACTCACACTCCCCCCACACATACCCACTCTAATACTCACACTCCCCCACACATACCCCACTCTAATACTCACACTCCCCTCCTACATACCCACTCTAATACTCACACTCCCCTCCTACATACCCACTCTAATACTCACACTCCCCTCCTACATACCCACTCTAATACTGACACTCCCCCAACACATACCCACTCTAATACTCACACTCCCCTCCTACATACCCCACTCTAATACTCACACTCCCCTCCTACATACCCACTCTAATACTCACACTCCCCCAACACATACCCCACTCTAATACTCACACTCCCCCAACACATACCCCACTCTAATACTCACACTCCCCTCCTACATAACCCACTCTAATACTCACACTCCCCTCCTACATACCCACTCTAATACTCACACTCCCCTCCTACATAACCCACTCTAATACTCACACTCCCCCAACACATACCCACTCTAATTCTCACACTCCCCTCCTACATACCCCACTCTAATACTCACACTCCCCCAACACATACCCACTCTAATACTCACACTCCCACACATACCCCACTCTAATACTCACACTCCCCTCCTACATAACCCACTCTAATACTCACACTCCCCTCCTACATACCCACTCTAATACTCACACTCCCCCAACACATACCCACTCTAATACTCACACTCCCCTCCTACATACCCCACTCTAATACTCACACTCCCCCCACACATACCCACTCTAATACTCACACTCCCCCACACATACCCCACTCTAATACTCACACTCCCCTCCTACATACCCACTCTAATACTCACACTCCCCTCCTACATACCCACTCTAATACTCACACTCCCCTCCTACATACCCACTCTAATACTGACACTCCCCCAACACATACCCACTCTAATACTCACACTCCCCTCCTACATACCCACTCTAATACTCACACTCCCACACATACC